>NW_021291058.1:0-1299 GCF_002162155.2 Triticum dicoccoides
TCCACCGACGGACGTGTCCGCCCCCGGCCGGACAGCGTCCGCCGCCGCAGCCCGCCCACTTAGGGGCCACCACGTCACCCCCGCCGCCGCCGCCTCCCACCGCGGCCCGGGAGCCCGCATCCGGCCCCCGCGGCCCGGTGAGCTCCGCCGCCGCCCGGGGCTCGCCTCCCGCCCGGATCCGCCGCCTCCCCGACCTCCGGCGACCGGCGCCGTCGCCGCCACCGCACCGGCCGCCGCCGCGCCGGGCCCCGCCGCCCGCACCGGCCGGCGCCGCCCCGGACGCCGCCGCCCGCGGTCGCCGCCTCCTCCTCCGGCGCCGCCCGGCCTCCTCTCCCTCACCCCGGCCTCCTCTTCCCCCACTCCGGCCGGCACCGACGAGCTCCGGCGCTGGTCATCCTCGGGAAACGCGCCGGTGAACAGTACCCGCGAGATCCCGATCTGGATCTGAGTTTTCGGTTGACTTCTCTCCCCCGAAACCCTAATTTTCGTGCATTCTTTGACTGCTTGTATCTCCGCAACCGTAGCTCCGTTTTGGGCGTACGATATATCAAAATCTTCGCCTCGACATGTGCATCATTCCATTCCATTGCGTCATTTGCATTTGTGGTCATCTTGATACCCAAAATGCTGTTAGAAGGAGGCTTCGTGAGTTAAATTGCAGATCCGTTAGATCATCATGCACTTTTGTCATTTTTGTCATGTTTAATTCGTGCATGATATGCCTGTGCCCCTTTGGGATGAATTGTGAAGCATTTTGTCTCCTTTCCAGAGGTGCCAGCCATGCATTTTTAGGATGTGTGTGTTGTCTTGTGCAAGCTTGCGAAGAGAGGTACCTGAGATTGCAGATTTCAGGGACTTAGTGATTTTCACTAAGTCTGGGATATTTTAGTTCATGATGCTATATGTCCAGCTTGTTTCCTAATGATCCGTGCCCCTTTTGAGGATGATCAGTAAGGGAGTTTTGATATTTATGTTATGCTCTATCCATCCATGTCTTTGTTTGCATATGTGGAGTGCTCTAGGTTGACTCAATCGAGCTCAACTTTTGCTTCGTTGTTAATCTGGGCAGATCGGCAACTCGTTTGCGATTTCGCCGATGCTACCGTTAGTGTTCCATGCATGCTATGTCTTCGTTCTTGCCATGTGTAGCTAGCACTTTGTGCCTTCTTGCTGGTTATATGCTTTCATTGCCATGACTTGCACCGTAGTGAGTGCATCGAGCTCGTTTACATGCCTTCGTGGGTTAAATTTCAGCATGTCTCAGTTTTCACTAAGTCTGAAAACTGATTGTGTTCGAGC
>NW_021291059.1:0-1454 GCF_002162155.2 Triticum dicoccoides
TTTCGTTCATGCATTATGTGCAAGTCTTGGAGCGTCTTTTGCATTTAGTTTTCATTTTTCTTTTATGCTATATGCTGGTATGAGATAGTCATTGGTTGATTTATAGAATGCTCATTGCACTTCACTTATATCTTTTGAGTGTGTCTTTATAGAATGCTTCATGTGCTTCACTTATATCATTTGAAGTTGGATTGCCTGTTTCTCTTCACATAGAAAACCGCCATTTGTAGAATGCTCTTTTTCTTCACTTATATTTGTTAGAGCATGGGCATACCTTTTGTAGAAAGAATTAAACTCTCTTGCTTCACTTATATCTATTTAGAGAGATGACAGGAATTGGTCATTCACATGGTTAGTCATAAAATCCTACATAAACTTGTGGATCACTGAATATGATATGTTTGATTCCTTGCAATAGTTTTGCAATATAAAGGTGGTGATATTAGAGTTATGCTAGTGGCTGACTGTGGATTAGTAGAAACACTTGTGTTGAGGTTTGTGATTCCCGTAGCATGCACGTATGGTGAACCGCTTTGTGATGAAGTTGGAGCACAATTTTATTTATTGATTGTCTTCCTTATGAGTGGCGGTCGGGGACGAGCGATGGTCTTTTACTACCAATCTATCCCCCTAGGAGCATGCGTGTAGTAATTTGTTTTCAATGGCTTGTAGATTTTTGCAATAAGTATATGAGTTCTTTATGACTAATGTTGAGTCCATGGATTATACGCACTCTCACCCTTCCATCATTGCTGGCCTCTTCGGTGCCGTGCATTGCCCTTTCTCACCTCGAGAGTTGGTGCAAACTTCGCCGGTGCATCAAAACCCCGTGATATGATACGCTCTGTCACACATAAGCCTCCTTATATCTTCCTCAAAACAGCAACCATACCTACCTATCATGGCATTTCCATAGCCATTCCGAGATATATTGACATGCAACTTCCATCATCATCATATACATGACTTGAGCATTCATTGTCATATTGACTTGCATGATCGTAAGATAGCTAGCATGATGTTTTCATGGCTTGTCCATTTTTTGATGTCATCGCTATGCTAGATCATTGCACATCCCGGTACACCGCCAGAGGCATTCATATAGAGTCATATCTTTGTTCTATATATTGACTTGTAAGTAAATAAAAGTGTGATGATCATCATTATTAGAGCATTGCCCAGTGAGGAAAGGATGATGGAGACTATGATTCCCCCACAAGCCGGGATGAGACTCCGGACTTTATGAAATATAAAAGTGGCCAAAGAAGCCCAAATAAAAAAGGAGGCCAAAGAAGCCCACCAAAAAAAGGGGAAAAAGGAAAACAAAGAGAAAAAAAGAGAAAATAAAAAAATGAGAGAAAAAGAGAGAAGGGGCAATGCTACTATCCTTTTACCACACTTGTGCTTCAGAGTAGCACCATGTTCTTCATATAGAGAGTCTCTTGAGTTATCAC
>NW_021291061.1:0-892 GCF_002162155.2 Triticum dicoccoides
CGCTCGCCCTCGGCCCCCGCGCCTCTCCCTCTCCCCTCCAGATCCATCTCCCCCTCCTTCCCCACCGCAACCGAGCGCCGCCATGGCCTCGCCGCCGTAAATCGCGCGGCCACAGTCTCCGCCTCGCCGCGCCTGCGTGCCCGTCGACGCCTCCGTCACCTTCCTCGCCTACCGGAGGCCTCAGCTGGAGCTCGGAGGCGCTGCAGCATCGGATCCCCTTCGTCCCCTTCTCCGGCTGCCATCGATCTTCTTCGTCTCCGGCGCCGCCCCTGCAGCTCCTAAACCGTCACCGAGCCTTCTTGTGTGCTCCACGGTGAGCTCTCCTTCCTCTCCGCTCTCTTCTCCTCGCCCCAACGTGCTTGTAATCACCGCCTCGTACGTGCCCGAACCCATCACCGCGGGAGCTCATCGCCGACGAGCTTCCGGCGACCAAATGGTCCCGCTCCAGTGCCTGTTTAGCTCGCCCGCGCACGTAGAGCCTGCCTAGCCTCTTCTTTTGCTCCGTAGCCCGCTGTTCCGCCGTCTCCGACATCCACCCGTACGAGTCGCCGCCTCCGCTGCTCGCCGGCGTGGTTCCGGTCATCCCCGAGACCAACCCGTAGCCCCATGCGACGCGCGACGTCGTTAGCTTTCGAACGGGAGTAGCCACGCCCGTTTTGGGCCACCGTGGCGGAATCCCGAAGCTCGCCGGCGTCCTCCGCCGTGTTTTGGCTTGCCAAAGCCAACTCCGGCGCCGGCATCCGACGTGGCTGACCTGGGGCTACCACCAGGGTCACTGCCAACGGGTCCCACGGGCCCCAGTTGACTGGGTTGACCAGTCAACCCTGCTGACTTGGCAACCCCCAGCCACTGACCAGTGGGGCCCACCCCCCTAATTAACAGGAATTAATTA
>NW_021291062.1:0-1122 GCF_002162155.2 Triticum dicoccoides
AACCCCGTAGTCGAACTGATCAGCAGCAGCGTCGGTCTCGTAGTCTACCGGAGAGAAGAGGGGGAAGAAATAATGAATACAGAGCAAACAAAGCATCACAAAATATATCAAGGCAATACGCGGTGTTCGGTGTGCCCTAACGCGGTAGTAGGTGATACCGGTGAAGGGGGGGGGGGGGAAACCCCCGGGAAAGTATTCCCGGTGTTTCGTGTTTTCGGGCAGAGGAGCCGGAGGGGGAAAGTTGCGGGTTCGATAGGTTAGGGGTGTGTGGCGGACGAACGGACTGCGTATCCGGATTCGTCTCGTCGATCTGAGCAACTTCCATGTTAAAAATATTTTAATCCGAGTTACGGATTAAAAGATATGATTTTCTAAAGATTTTATTAATTTCTGGAATTTAATTAATTATTTAATCCAACATTATCCAGAATAGTAAGCTGACGTCAGCATGACATCAGGGTGATGTCAGCAGTCAACGTTGACCATTGACCTGGTCAACCTGACGTGGGGGTCCAGTGGGACCCACCTGTCATTCTCGGTTAGGTTAATTACAGATTAGTTAATTTAATTAGTGATTAGGTTAATCTAATCAGGATTAATTAACTTAATTAATTAATTAATTAATATTTTAATTATTTTAGTTATTATATATTTATTTATTTAATATATTTATTTATATATATATATATATTTATTCCCTTTTTTTAACGTTCTGGGGTGGGCCCCAATTGTCATGGGGCCAGGGGAGCCTATGCGGGCGTGCGGTTACGGGCGCCGCCCGAACGAGCACTCGCCCGCAGGGCGGGACGAGGCCGCCGGGGCACCAACGGCGCGGCACGCCGGCGCGGCCAACCGGGGCCACGGCGGGCGGAGGCGAGGGGTGGCGCCGATGCGGCCAGTGGCGCGCGGGCGGGCGCGGTGGCGCGGCCGCGGGAGGAGGGCAGGGCGGAGACGAGGCGCACCGAGGCATGGGGCCAAGGGGCGCCGACCGGAGCGGAAGCGGGCGACGACAGGGATGGCGCAGGGGCGCTGGGAGCTGCCGGGGTTGGAGGCGAGGCGACCTGGAGGGGAAGAGGGCGCGGCCACGGGCGCGAGGGCCACGGTGAGCGCGACGAGCGCGGG
>NW_021291063.1:0-1109 GCF_002162155.2 Triticum dicoccoides
AGTAGAGGCATACTAGTGACACTCTGTTTGTCTATGTATTCACACATGTATTATGTTTCCGGTAAATACAATTCTAGCATGAATAATAAACATTTATCATGATTATAAGGAAATAAATAATAACTTTATTATTGCCTCTAGGGCATATTTCCTTCAGTCTCCCACTTGCACTAGAGTCAATAATCTAGATTACACTGTAATGAATCTAACACCCATGGAGCTTTGGTGCTGATCATGTTTTGCTCGTGGAAGAGGCTTAGTCAACGGGTCTGCAACATTCAGATCCGTATGTATCTTGCAAATCTCTATGTCTCCCACCTGGACTAGATCCCGGATGGAGTTGAAGCGTCTCTTGATGTGTTTGGTCTTTTTGTGAAATCTGGATTCCTTTGCCAAGGCAATTGCACCAGTATTGTCACAAAAGATTTTCATTGGACCCGATGCACTAGGTATGACACCTAGATTGGATATGAACTCCTTCATCCAGACTCCTTCATTTGCTGCTTCCGAAGCAGCTATGTATTCCGCTTCACATGTAGATCCCGCTACGACGCTTTGTTTAGAACTGCACCAACTGACAGCTCCACCGTTTAATGTAAACACGTATCCGGTTTGCGATTTAGAATCATCCGGATCAGTGTTAAAGCTTGCATCAACGTAACCTTTTAGGATGAGCTCTTTGTCACTTCCATATACGAGAAACATATCCTTAGTCCTTTTCAGGTATTTCAGGATGTTCTTGACCGCTGTCCAGTGATCCATTCCTGGATTACTTTGGTACCTCCCTGCTAAACTTATAGCAAGGCACACATCAGGTCTGGTACACAGCATTGCATACATGATAGAGCCTATGGCTGATGCATAGGGAACATCTTTCATATTCTCTCTTTCTTCTGCAGTGGTCGGGCATTGAGTCTTACTCAATTTCACACCTTGTAACACAGGCAAGAACCCTTTCTTTGCTTGATCCATTTTGAACTTCTTCAAAATTTTGTCAAGGTATGTGCTTTGTGAAAGTCCAATTAAGCGTCTTGATCTATCTCTATAGATCTTAATGCCTAATATGTAAGCAGCTTCACCGAGGTCTTTCATTGAAAAACTTTTATTCA
>NW_021291064.1:0-1259 GCF_002162155.2 Triticum dicoccoides
GGGGGGGAGGGAAACCCCCCTAGGCCGCCGCACCCCCTAGGAGATTGGATCTCCTAGGGCCGGCCACCCCCCCTTGGCACCCCTATATATAGTGGGGGAGAGGAGGGACTTCATACCTTGAGTCCTTGGCCTTTGGTTGCCTCCTTCTCCCTCCTCAACACCTCCTCAACCTCCATAGTGCTTAGCGAAGCTCTGCTGGAGTACTGCAGCTCCATCAACACCACGCCGTCGTGCTGCTGCTGGTGCCATCTCCCTCAACCTCTCCTCCCTCCCTTGCTGGATCAAGAAGGAGGAGACGTGGCTGTTCCGTACGTGTGTTGAACGCGGAGGTGCCGTCCGTTCGGTGCTAGGATCTCCGGTGATTCGAATCACGTCGTGTTCGACTACATCATCCCCGTTCTTTGAACGCTTCCGCTCGCGATCTACAAGGTACGTAGATGCATCCAATGACTCGTTGCTAGATGAACTCCTAGATGATCTTGGTGAAGCGAGTAGGAAAATTTTTGTTTTCTGCAACGTTCCCCAACAGTGGCATCATGAGCTAGGTCTATGCGTAGTTCTTCTTGCGCGAGTAGAACACAATTTGTTGTGGGCGTAGATTTGTCAACTTTCTTGCCGTTACTAGTCCTTTCTTGCTTCAGCGGTATTGTGGGATGAAGCGGCCCGGACCAACCTTACACGTACGCTTACGTGAGACCGGTTCCACCGACTAACATGCACTAGTTGCATAAGGTGGCTGGCGGGTGTCTGTCTCTCCTACTTTAGTTGGAGCGGAATCGATGAACAGGGTCCTTATGAAGGGTAAATAGAAGTTGACAAATTACGTTGTGGCTTTAACGTAGGTAAGAAAACGTTCTTGCTAGAACCCTAATTCAGCCACGTAAAAACTTGCAACAACAATTAGAGGACGTCTAACTTGTTTTTGCAGCAAGTGGTTTGTGATATGATATGGCCAAAGTTGTGATGAATGATGAATGATCTATATGTGATGTATGAGATGTTCATGCTATTGTAATAGGATTCACGACTTGCATGTCGATGAGTATGACAACCGGCAGGAGCCATAGGAGTTGTCTTTATTCTTTTAATGACCTGCGTGTCATCGAGAAACGCCATGTAAATTACTTTACTTTATTGCTAAACGCGTTAGCCATAGTAGTAGAAGTAATAGTTGGCGAGCAACTTCATGGAGACACGATGATGGAGATCATGATGATGGAGATCATGGTGTCAAGCCGGTGACAAGATGATCACGGAGC
>NW_021291065.1:0-1337 GCF_002162155.2 Triticum dicoccoides
TTTTGATCAAGTATTTATCAGGCTTAGTTTTTGAAATGTTTCCCACATGCCAAAGTTTGAAATTCAAATTCAAAACTCAAAATTTGAAAGAGGGTTTCAAAGCACTTTCAAATGATTTTCAACTTGATTCATTATAACTTCCAACTCCTATTTCACATAATTGAAGAAGTCATCTTATCTTCCCTCATGAATATCATTGAGTTGCATAAAGCTTTGAATTTGAAATCTTCCCAAATGAAATTCAAATCTTTTTCCAAAACCCTATTCATTTAAAAATGAAGGAAGTCATGTCATCCTCACTCTAGGCTTTGGTGTTGGTATGAATTTGAATCCATTGGGATCAAAAGGCAAAAGGGGAAAGTTTTGGGAAAGTCATTTCATTCCCTCTCATTCAACTTTCAAAAGTTTCAAATTTCACTCAGTTTCACTCAATCCATCAAACCAACAATCAGACAATCAAGCATAGATATTTATTTAATATAACATTCCAAAATTTAGAATTTTGGGATGTTACAAACCTACCACACTTAAAATGAATCTCGTCCTCGAGATTCGAAGAGGCTAGCAAGAAAAGGGTAGGGGTTGGGGGTCTTCTAGCAAGAGTTTTGGTCAGAAAGGTCAGGGGTGCTACCACACTTAAAAAAAAACAAGGTCATGGTTCCAATAAACTCAGATATTTCCTCTGGAGGGCTGACAATGTATGTCTCTTCACATATCTTACAATAGCTCCTTCATTAAAGCTCTTCTGTCAGAAGCATAGAGTTTTCCTCAAAAGCTTGGGTCGGTTCGTCAAAGTTGAAGTTCGTCCGAGACTGGATCTTCTTAGCTGATAGGTCTGTCACCAATACTAAACAACTATCGAAAATCTCATGGTGGTCGACAATTTATGGTTTCTCCTACAGAAAACGGGTCTGGGTTGAACCTCACCGTATAACCTACGGTTGGCAAAAGCTGCCTTGTACAAGGGGAAAAATGCTTATACCATTCTAAGGTTCAACAAGGTTTTGATCGTCGTCTCTCTACTATAGGTAAGTCACTCAGGTTTACCATCCCATATAGCAAGGCGAATAATAAGAGTAAGTCGGCATGGTGATCAATCCATCCCGCACCCAAATCATTACCTTGTACATGGTTTAGCGAATCTCGCATTCTAACACTCGGTCATCCTCACAAGCATTGCAGAATTTCTCTTGTCGACGAACCAAGTTCGGAAAAATCCATTGATTCTGCAGGCCAAACAAACATCTATCATTCCTTAACAACTCTCAGGTTTTGCGTAAACTCCTATAGAATCGTCGGTTGATCAAATCGTAGTCTATTCCCAAAATTTCTTTCTC
>NW_021291066.1:0-46006 GCF_002162155.2 Triticum dicoccoides
TGGCCTCTTCAAAATTGTTCAGCACATCTTGCACCTGTTCAGTCATCATTTGCTGAAACTTATCATGAAGCTCCTTGTTCGATAAATTCTCCCAGTCAATCTCGTCGGCTTGTGATCCTGGCATGGTTAGCAGCAATAGAAACACACAAGAATATGATCCTACAAACTACGAACAAGTGGTGGTGGTGGGTGTCACAAATCCGTCAAGCAAAACTCAAATTCTTACCAGTTCTTACCCAGCAACAGGCGGTGATCGGCAACCGTTGTAGTCAAAACTCTCAAAGCTTGGATAGAGCGATTACCAGGGAGAGTCAAACGCACGACGTAGATGTATGTGGAGCTGGGAAGGCTTATACTATGGTAGCAAAAAGGGTCAGCAATAATCAATTCAGAGATGCAAAGTTGAATAAACGCTCAACGACGGTACTGTGCTGGTCCTAGGCTAGACTGTGCTAGAGACGCGAGCCTAGAACACCAACAAAATCACGGCGCGGCACGTAAACAAGGGAGAAGCACACTCTGAATTTTTTTTTCGCTCTTTTTTTTTTTTGCGCTCTTTTCTTTTTGCGCTGCTTTTTTTTTGCGAAAAATCACTATAATGGCGAGTGTCTCAAAACTCTTCCTAGCTCAAACTGACAGGATGGGCACGAAATTTTTCGACCAAATTTTTTTTTTTTCGACTGCCCGGACCCAAAAACTGGAAGCGGGTCAAAAAAACTGCCTATAATGGCACCTGTCTCAAAACACTCAGAAACACCGAAAAATAGGATAGCCAGAAATTTTTTCGAAAAATGCGTTTTCGAAAAATTTTGGGCCTAAACGGAGCGTGGCTACCCGACTTTTTTTTTTTCCGAAACCTACTCCGGCAAGGAAACACGAATCGGAATCTAGATGGATCTCGAAAACAAACCTAATAAGCAAAGAACTCGGATTGGTGGTGGATATATGGTGGTAGATGGCAGCGGTGGTGGTATATGACAGCTGTGGTGGTATATGGATACGGATTCGAAGCGGTGGCGGATAAGCGGTGGTGGTAGCGGTGGTAGTAGCGGTGGTAGTATATGGATATGGATCGGTGGTGGTATATGGACACGGATTGGTGGTGGTATATGGATACGGATTCGGTGCGGTGGTGGTAGATGGCAGGGGCGATGATGATGGTGCGGCGGCGGCGTGACAACTTATGACCAGAACTCGAAACTCTAAAAGACTAGACTCTAAGACCAGCAACTAGACACGACGATGCAACCGCAAATTCAACAAAGCAAAACCCTAAAAAGATTATGCAAGGCTCAGATTGGTTCGGATATGATGAACTAACCCTGGAAAACTATAGGTATGAAGAGCAGACTCGATCTAAACTACTAAAAAACTGTAAAATCGACTCCGAGCAACCTGGAAATCTGATACCACTTGATAGAGGCAAAGGTGTCCCGTCTTTCGATGAGATGGTGGATTTCGCTTTGGTGGAAGTCGACTTTGACGATCCGACTACGAACGTGCGAGGACGTCGCGCCTTAGCAATCGCTAAACCAACTCCGAGAGGTTATTGACCACGCCGGAGCACGATCAACCTGACCACGAGGGTCTGTTTCCTGCGAGCAAACGAAGAACAAGCAAGAAACTAAGATTGCAATCTGGATATTGCGAATATAAGATGAAAGCTTTATTGATCAAGGTGGGGTTCTGTGACGCCTTTGTCTGGTCGTTGAACACAAACGAAGTACGCGAAGTTGCAGCTATGGCGAACTTTTAATCTAAACAAAACCCAAAGTCTAAACGATGCCCTAAGGGCTGTATATATGGAGGAAGAGGGGGGGAATTTCGTGGCCCTTGGTGGAGGAATCCGAAATCAACCCTATCTCTTGTTTCCCCACACATACGGACTCTAAAAATAGCCTATACTTATGTATTTCGAAATTACATGGGCCTGGCCCAATAATAAGGTGACACAGCACCTAAAATAGCCTCGGGACGAAATTTATGAAGTGGCATCTTGTATATTTCGTCCAAGGCTTCATGCACCCATTATGGTGGCTTCAAAGTCCTGAAATCATCACTTGTAACTCCGTTCTTGTTCCCCTTGCGCATGCCATCATCTCCATGCTTGTTCTTGCTCCAATGTTCATCCTTCTCCAAGCTAGGCCCTTCATTTGTAAGCAAAACAAATGTATCCAATTTAGGCAGCATCATATTCTCATGAACATTAAAATCATTACCAAGAAATGAAAGTACCTGGTAATTTAGTTGGCGTGCACGAGCTCTAGTAATTGGTCCAGTATGTATAGCAGCAGGGGCTGTGGGTGTAACAATTGTATTGATGTCCTCATCAATATATGAAGTATTGATAAAGGTGGGGATCCATAAGCGGTCTTGGTCTGGTCGTTGGACACAAACGAAGTACACGAAGTTGCAATGGCTAACTTTTAACTAAACAAATCCCAAGGAAAAGCTACTAGATGGATCTACTTATATAGGAGCAAGGGGTGGCGGCCAAGGAGGTGGGAGGACGTCCCAAGGCAGCCTAAAACTAAATCTAGGTCGTACAAGGCCAATGGGCCCAAGTGGAGGTGATGTAACACCTTTGGACTTGTAGTTTCACTCGGATTCTGCTGCAGCATCAGATTGTTTCGTCCACAACTCAACGCTCCGGACGAATTTGAAGGTGATTCCAATTGGGTTGGAAAGTGCACGAAATCTAGTTTCCAATGCAAAAAGAATCACCCAATTCGGAGTCCGTATGAAAAACTTGTGTGCGTTTTGAGTCAGGTATGTCTGTGCAGTCCGAATCTGAATCCAGAACGTGAGAGACTTGGACTCTATCTTCTCTTGGGCCAAAAGTGACGTGAGAGAACTTTTTGGACAGCAAATAAACATCTCTTTCTTCCTTATCTTCATATGTGGATTGTACAAATGTCCCATACACCTGCAATTAGACAAAACACAAAAATGTGTGAAGTATTTTTGTTCTGGATAACATAAATAGATTATTGAATAGTTTGCACTAGAAATCACGTGACAAATATGCATATATGCAATATTTTTGGTCATATCCAAGGTAGTCATGTCCTCATCATCCTCCCCTTCTTGAAAATAAAGCCGTCCTCGGCGTTGCTTAATCTGAAATGTGGCTAACAAAAGAGAAAAGGTGTACATGTTGTATATGTATATGTCATCCATTTTTACTTCCCTTGATTTTTGCATATATGACACATGAATAGATGAGTAACTTGCATAGTTCATAAAATCTAAAGCAAAAAAATTAGCACAAGAAGTAGAAGGCATGAAAATATTGCAACTCAGTTTGCACATATAAGTGAAGCTCTTATTCATTTCAAAAGATTGACAATGTTCATCATTAAACCATCCCAACATTGGTGAATAAACCTTACTTGCATCAAATTTACATGCTACAACATGCTTAAATAAGCAAACATGCAATAAGTCATTCAACACGGAATCATCACCAAGATTAGAGGTCATATCAAAATGATTAAACATTGGTTCTTTTGCATCAATAGTTAATTCAATGGGTGCACTCAAAATTGTTGGTATTTCAGTTGTTTGATCACATGGCAAAGTCAAATTATCAACGTAGTCCTCTAAAATAGGTGGTGTGATCAAAGTAGTGGGTAGCTCATCAGATGGTGCATTCAAATTGACAAGGCATTCATCATTCTCATGTAGAGATGGAAGATCAGTACCTTTGTCATTACCTCTTATGATCAACTCAGATGATGTAGCCACTCTCGGGGGCGATGTGTCACATGGTGGAGGTGATGTAACACCTTTGGACTTGTAGTTTGACTCGGATTCTGCTGCAGCATCAGATTGTTTCGTCCACAACTCAATGCTCCGGACGAATTTGAAGGTGATTCCAATTGGGTTGGAAAGTGCACGAAATCTAGTTTCCAACAAAAAAAAGAATCACCCAATTCGGAGTCCGTATGAAAAACTTGTGTGCGTTTTGAGTCAGGTATGTCTGCGCAGTCCGAATCTGAATCCAGAACGTGAGAGACTTGGACTCTATCTTCTCTTGGGCCAAAAGTGACGTGAGAGAACTTTTTGAACAGCAAATAAACATCTCTTTCTTCCTTATCTTCATATGTGGATTGTACAAATGTCCCATACACCTGCAATTAGACAAAACACAAAAGTGTGTGAAGTATTTTTGTTCTGGATAACATAAATAGATTATTGAATAGTTTGCACTAGAAATCACCTGACAAATATGCATATATGCAATATTTTTGGTCATATCCAAGGTAGTCATGTCCTCATCATCCTCCCCTTCTTGAAAATAAAGCCGTCCTCGGCGTTGCTTAATCTGAAATGTGGCTAACAAAAGAGACAAGGTGTACATGTTGTATATGTATATGTCATCCATTTTTACTTCCCTTGATTTTTGCATATATGACACATGAATAGATGAGTAACTTGCATAGTTCATAAAATCCAAAGCCAAAAAATTAGCACAAGAAGTAGAAGGCATGAAAATATTGCAACTCAGTTTGCACATATAAGTGAAGCTCTTATTCATTTCAAAAGATTGACAATGTTCATCATTAAACCATCCCAACATTGGTGAATAAACCTTACTTGCATCAAATTTACATGCTACAACATGCTTAAATAAGCAAACATGCAATAAGTCATTCAACACAGAATCATCACCAAGATTAGAGGTCATATCAAAATGATTAAACATTGGTTCTTTTGCATCAATAGTTAATTCAATGGGTGCACTTAAAATTGTTGGTATTTCAGTTGTTTGATCACATGGCAAAGTCAAATTATCAACGTAGTCCTCTAAAATAGGTGGTGTGATCAAAGTAGTGGGTAGCTCATCAGATGGTGCATTCAAATTGACAAGGCATTCATCATTCTCATGTAGAGATGGAAGATCAGTACCTTTGTCGTTACCTCTTATGATCTACTCAAATGATGTAGCCACTCTCGGGGGCGATGTGTCACATGGTGGAGGTGATGTAGTCCTGACAACAACGGATGTGGTTGTCATAGTATGCCTAGTAGTTGAAGGAACAATCATATCAACTCTTGGAATGTGCACCGTGCACTTGTTCTCCTTGTGGCCAACACGTCGTTTTATTTCCTGTTTAGCTTTGCAAGCAAGATGAAACAAATGGTCCATAGGATAACACTCTTCATGAATTAGTATCTCTTGAATATCACGGTTTAATCCTCCCCAAAATCTATCCATAAAATCATCTTCACTTTCTTCTAAAGAGGAATGCAACAAGGTAGTTTGTAAATCATCATAATATTTTGTTACAGTTTTACTACCTTGTTTTAAGTGTTGCAAGTTCTTAATCATGTCACGAGTATAATAAGCAGGGACGAAAGTATGTCGCATGGCAAGTTTCAAATCATCCCAAGTAGTAGGTATATAATCAGGGTCTAACCGACAATATTCACTCCACCAAACTAAAGCATAACCAGTGAAAGAACCAACCGCAACCTTAACCTTTTTATGTTCATCGAAATTATGGGAAGCAAATATATTTTTTATGTCGAACTCCCATTCAATATATAAAGCAGGTTTAAAACGGCCATTAAATGGTGGTATAGATACATTGATAGAGGCGAGGTGTCCCGATCTTTCGATGAGATGATAACTATTGATTTGGTGGAGATGACTTTGACGATCCGACTACAAACGTGCACGACGTTGTGCCTTAGCAATCGCTAAACCAACTCCGAGAGGTTATTGACCACGCCGGAGCACAATCAACCTGACCAAGGTCTATTCCTGCAAGCAATCAAAGAACAAGCAAGAATATGATAAAAGCAATCCGAATATTGTGAGTATATATGAAGTATTGATAAAGGTGGGGATCCGTAAGCGGTCTTGGTCTGGTCGTTGGACACAAACGAAGTACACGAAGTTGCAATGGCTAACTTTTAACTAAACAAATCCCAAGCAAAAGCTACTAGATGGATCTACTTATATAGGAGCAAGGGGTGGCGGCCAAGGAGGTGGGAGGACGTCCCAAGGCAGCCTAAAACTAAATCTAGGTCGTACAAGGCCAATGGGCCCAAGTGGAGGTGATGTAACACCTTTGGACTTGTAGTTTGACTCGGATTCTGCTGCAGCATCAGATTGTTTCGTCCACAACTCAACGCTCCGGACGAATTTGAAGGTGATTCCAATTGGGTTGGAAAGTGCACGAAATCTAGTTTCCAACAAAAAAAGAATCACCCAATTCGGAGTCCGTATGAAAAACTTGTGTCCGTTTTGAGTCAGGTGTGTCTGTGCAGTCCGAATCTGAATCCAGAACGTGAGAGACTTGGACTCTATCTTCTCTTGGGACAAAAGTGACGTGAGAGAACTTTTTGGACAGCAAATAAACATCTCTTTCTTCCTTCTCTTCATATGTGGATTGTACAAATGTCCCATACACCTGCAATTAGACAAAACACAGAAGTGTGTGAAGTATTTTTGTTCTGGATAACATAAATAGATTATTGAATAGTTTGCACTAGAAATCACCTGACAAATATGCATATATGCAATATTTTTGGTCATATCCAAGGTAGTCATGTCCTCATCATCCTCCCCTTCTTGAAAATAAAGCCGTCCTCGGCGTTGGTTAATCTGAAATGTGGCTAACAAAAGAGACAAGGTGTACATGTTGTATATGTATTTGTCATCCATTTTTACTTCCCTTGATTTTTGCATATATGACACATGAATAGATGAGTAACTTGCATAGTTCATAAAATCTAAAGCCAAAAAATTAGCACAAGAAGTAGAAGGCATGAAAATATTGCAACTCAGTTTGCACATATAAGTGAAGCTCTTATTCATTTCAAAAGATTGACAATGTTCATCATTAAACCATCCCAACATTGGTGAATAAACCTTACTTGCATCAAATTTACATGCTACAACATGCTTAAATAAGCAAACATGCAATAAGTCATTCAACACAGAATCATCACCAAGATTAGAGGTCATATCAAAATGATTAAACATTGGTTCTTTTGCATCAATAGTTAATTCAATGGGTGCACTCAAAATTGTTGGTATTTCAGTTGTTTGATCACATGGCAAAGTGAAATTATCAACGTAATCCTCTAAAATAGGTGGTGTGATCAAAGTAGTGGGTAGCTCATCAGATGGTGCATTCAAATTGACAAGGCATTCATCATTCTCATGTAGAGATGGAAGATCAGTACCTTTGTCATTACCTCTTATGATCAACTCAGATGATGTAGCCACTCTCGGGGGCGATGCGTCACATGGTGGAGGTGATGTAGTCCTGACAACAACGGATGTGGTTGTCATAGTATGCCTAGTAGTTGAAGGAACAATCATATCAACTCTTGGAATGTGCACCGTGCGCTTGTTCTCCTCGTGGCCAACACGTCGTTTTATTTCCTGTTCAGCTTTGCAAGCAAGATGAAACAAATGGTGATAGGAGCAAAGGTGTCCCGTCTTTCGATGAGATGATGGATATCGCTTTGGTGGCAGTCGACTTTGACGATCCGACTACGAACGTGCGAGGACGTCGCGCCTTAGCAATCGCTAAACCAACTCCGAGAGGTTATTGACCACGCCGGAGCACGATCAACCTGACCACGAGGGTCTGTTTCCTGCGAGCAAACGAAGAACAAGCAAGAAACTGAGATTGCAATCTGGATATTGCGAATATAAGATGAAAGCTTTATTGATCAAGGTGGGGTTCTGTGACGCCTTTGTCTGGTCGTTGAACACAAACGAAGTACGCGAAGTTGCAGCTATGGCGAACTTTTAATCTAAACAAAACCCAAAGTCTAAACGATGCCCTAAGGGCTGTATATATGGAGGAAGAGGGGGGAATTTCGTGGCCCTTGGTGGAGGGGTCCGAAATCAACCCTATCTCTTGTTTCCCCACACATACGAACTCTAAAAATAGCCTATACTTATGTATTTCGAAATTACATGGGCCTGGCCCAATAATAAGGTGACACAGCACCTAAAATAGCCTCGGGACGAAATTTATGAAGTGGCATCTTGTATATTTCGTCCAAGGCTTCATGCACCCATTATGGTGGCTTCAAAGTCCTGAAATCATCACTTGTAACTCCGTTCTTGTTCCCCTTGCGCATGCCATCATCTCCATGCTTGTTCTTGCTCCAATGTTCATCCTTCTCCAAGCTAGGCCCTTCATTTGTAAGCAAAACAAATGTATCCAATTTAGGCAGCATCATATTCTCATGAACATTAAAATCATTACCAAGAAATGAAAGTACCTGGTAATTTAGTTGGCGTGCACGAGCTCTAGTAATTGGTCCAGTATGTATAGCAGCAGGGGCTGTGGGTGTAACAATTGTATTGATGTCCTCATCAATATATGAAGTATTGATAAAGGTGGGGATCCATAAGCGGTCTTGGTCTGGTCGTTGGACACAAACGAAGTACACGAAGTTGCAATGGCTAACTTTTAACTAAACAAATCCCAAGGAAAAGCTACTAGATGGATCTACTTATATAGGAGCAAGGGGTGGCGGCCAAGGAGGTGGGAGGACGTCCCAAGGCAGCCTAAAACTAAATCTAGGTCGTACAAGGCCAATGGGCCCAAGTGGAGGTGATGTAACACCTTTGGACTTGTAGTTTCACTCGGATTCTGCTGCAGCATCAGATTGTTTCGTCCACAACTCAACGCTCCGGACGAATTTGAAGGTGATTCCAATTGGGTTGGAAAGTGCACGAAATCTAGTTTCCAATGCAAAAAGAATCACCCAATTCGGAGTCCGTATGAAAAACTTGTGTGCGTTTTGAGTCAGGTATGTCTGTGCAGTCCGAATCTGAATCCAGAACGTGAGAGACTTGGACTCTATCTTCTCTTCGGCCAAAAGTGACGTGAGAGAACTTTTTGGACAGCAAATAAACATCTCTTTCTTCCTTATCTTCATATGTGGATTGTACAAATGTCCCATACACCTGGAATTAGACAAAACACAAAAGTGTGTGAAGTATTTTTGTTCTGGATAACATAAATAGATTATTGAATAGTTTGCACTAGAAATCACCTGACAAATATGCATATATGCAATATTTTTGGTCATATCCAAGGTAGTCATGTCCTCATCATCCTCCCCTTCTTGAAAATAAAGCCGTCCTCGGCGTTGCTTAATCTGAAATGTGGCTAACAAAAGAGACAAGGTGTACATGTTGTATATGTATATGTCATCCATTTTTACTTCCCTTGATTTTTGCATATATGACATATGAATAGATGAGTAACTTGCATAGTTCATAAAATCTAAAGCCAAAAAATTAGCACAAGAAGTAGAAGGCATGAAAATATTGCAACTCAGTTTGCACATATAAGTGAAGCTCTTATTCATTTCAAAAGATTGACAATGTTCATCATTAAACCATCCCAATTTTGGTGAATAAACCTTACTTGCATCAAATTTACATGCTACAACATGCTTAAATAAGCAAACATGCAATAAGTCATTCAACACAGAATCATCACCAAGATTAGAGGTCATATCAAAATGATTAAACATTGGTTCTTTTGCATCAATAGTTAATTCAATGGGTGCACTCAAAATTGTTGGTATTTCAGTTGTTTGATCACATGGCAAAGTCAAATTATCAACGTAGTCCTCTAAAATAGGTGGTGTGATCAAAGTAGTGGGTAGCTCATCAGATAGTGCATTCAAATTGACAAGGCATTCATCATTCTCATGTAGAGATGGAAGATCAGTACCTTTGTCATTACCTCTTATGATCAACTCAGATAATGTAGCCACTCTCGGGGGCGATGTGTCACATGGTGGAGGTGATGTAGTCCTGACAACAACGGATGTGGTTGTCATAGTATGCCTAGTAGTTGAAGGAACAATCATATCAACTCTTGGAATGTGCACCGTGCGCTTGTTCTCCTCGTGGCCAACACGTCGTTTTATTTCCTGTTCAGCTTTGCAAGCAAGATGAAACAAATGGTCCATAGGATAACACTCTTCATGAATTAGTATCTCTTGAATATCACGGTTTAATCCTCCCCAAAATCTATCCATAAAATCATCTTCACTTTCTTCTAAAGAGGAATGCAACAAGGTAGGTTGTAAATCATCATAATATTTTGTTACAGTTTCACTACCTTGTTTTAAGTGTTGCAACTTCTTAATCATGTCACAAATATAATAAGCAGGGATGAAAGTATGTCGCATGGCAAGTTTCAAATCATCCCAAGTAGTAGGTATATAATCAGGGTGTAACCGACAATATTCACTCCACCAAACCAAAGCATAACCAGTGAAAGAACCAACCGCAACCTTAACCTTTTTATGTTCATTGAAATTATGGGAAGCAAATATATTTTTTATGTCGAACTCCCATTCAATATATAAAGCAGGTTTAAAACGGCCATTAAATGGTGGTATAGATACATTAACCTGATCATGTGCATTTGGATGTTTGTGCACCTCTCGTGATGGTTGTGGTATTTGCAAAGGTGGTGGCACGTCTCCCGCGATTGACAAAGCCCATGAATTGACTCTGGATCCTGTCATGATTAGTAGAACAAGAAACAAAACCCAAAAATAATATTCATATAACTACTAGGATGTGGTGGTAAAACGCTCACAGTAAAGCAAATATCAATGTCTTACAAGTTCTTACCATGCAGCAGACGGTGATCGGCAACCAGCGGTGTCAAGTAACTCCGAATATTGAGTAAAGCGATTGCCAGGGGAGCGTACGTATACACGGTGTAGAAATATGTGGAGCTGGGTTGGCTATATATGGTAGCAAAAGATTAGCAATAATCAATTCAAAGATGCAATGTTGAATAAACGCTCAACGACGGTACTGTGCTGGTCCTAGGCTAGACCGGACTAGAGACGTGAGCCTAGAACACTAATGAGGTCACGGCGTAGCACAACTAGCATCAATAAAGGATACTAAGTAGCTCTTGACAGCAAGATATAAGTGAAGATCTCAACGGCAGTGAAGATAATGATGAAAAACAACTGCCAAGCAGGATATACAACAACTCTCTCTCTAACTTTCCTCTTGAAAAGTTTGAGACAATTTTCTGATAAATTCTTTCAAAGAATGCTACTAACTCAATCTTTCCAATGCAAAAAGAATCACTCAATTCCGAGTTGATATGAGGAGTCAAAGAATTCTAAAACTGGCCTGAAAAATTGGAACAAGTTGTGTTCACGAACTTCGGAGGGCAAAAAGACCTATTTAGAAGCCGATTTTGAGGTGTCAAATATTGAACTAGCTTCTGCAACTATTTAGATGCAGCTCATTGCTAGCTTCAATTTGAGTACTCACAGAGCCAAAACGGACTTCGTATGAGGAAGATACACCTGTTTTACTGAACAGTGCGCAAAACAGATTCCAATCCGAATTCATGTACGAGATTGATTCTAGATAGATCCAATTTTTTTCTTCTCTCTTTTTTTTCTCACGCTTTTTTTTCTTTTTCTTCTCCCTCTTTTTCTTTTTTTTTCTTTCCTTTTTTCTCTCTTTTTTTTCTTTATCTTCTTTTTCTCCCTCTTTCCAAGACAAACTAGATAAGATGCAGATTCGATCTGGCGAAGATGTGAGTGACCTCAACTATGATTATGACAATAAACAGTGCGTAGCACGTGGTGGAAATTGGTGGATGGGATGGTGGACAACGGATGGGATAATGATGCAGCGGCGGCGTAACTAATGTGAACAGAACTCGAAACTCTAAAGGAACTAGACACTAAGACCAGCAACTCGACACGACGATGCAACCGATAATTCAACTATGCAAGCAATGAAAAGAAAATTGCAAAGGCTCAGACTGGCTTGGACCAAGGATGAATAGTTCTAACTCTTTTTTGTGGCTTTTTCTTGGACAATAGGTAAGAAAATAAATCTAATCTAGGAAAACTGGAAATTCTCACCGAGCAACCTGAAAACTGATACCACTTGATAGAGGCGAGGTGTCCCGATCTTTCAATGAGATGATAACTATCGATTTGGTGGAGATGACTTTGACGATCCGACTATAAACGTGCACGACGTTGTGCCTTAGCAATCGCTAAACCAACTCCGAGAGGTTATTGACCACGCCGGAGCACAATCAACCTGACCAAGGTCTATTCCTGCAAGCAATCGAAGAACAAGCAAGAATATGATAAAAGCAATCCGAATATTGCGAGTATATATGAAGTATTGATAAAGGTGGGGATCCGTAAGCGGTCTTGGTCTGGTCGTTGGACACAAACGAAGTACACGAAGTTGCAATGGCTAACTTTTAACTAAACAAATCCCAAGCAAAAGCTACTAGATGGATCTACTTATATAGGAGCAAGGGGTGGCGGCCAAGGAGGTGGGAGGACGTCCCAAGGAAGCCTAAAACTAAATCTAGGTCGTACAAGGCCAATGGGCCCAAGTGGAGGTGATGTAACACCTTTGGACTTGTAGTTTGACTCGGATTCTGCTGCAGCATCAGATTGTTTCGTCCACAACTCAACGCTCCGGACGAATTTGAAGGTGATTCCAATTGGGTTGGAAAGTGCACGAAATCTAGTTTCCAACAAAAAAAGAATCACCCAATTCGGAGTCCGTATGAAAACTTGTGTCCGTTTTGAGTCAGGTGTGTCTGTGCAGTCCGAATCTGAATCCAGAACGTGAGAGACTTGGACTCTATCTTCTCTTGGGACAAAAGTGACGTGAGAGAACTTTTTGGACAGCAAATAAACATCTCTTTCTTCCTTCTCTTCATATGTGGATTGTACAAATGTCCCATACACCTGCAATTAGACAAAACACAGAAGTGTGTGAAGTATTTTTGTTCTGGATAACATAAATAGATTATTGAATAGTTTGCACTAGAAATCACCTCACAAATATGCATATATGCAATATTTTTGGTCATATCCAAGGTAGTCATGTCCTCATCATACATTAACCTGATCATGTGCATTTGGATGTTTGTGCACCTCTCGTGACGGTTGTGGTATTTGCAAAGGTGGTGGCACGTCTCCCGCGATCGACAAAGCCCATGAATTGACTCTAGATCCTGTCATGATTAGTAGAACAAGAAACAAAATCCAAAAATAATGTTCCTATAACTACTAGGATGTGGTGGTAAAACGCTCACAGTAAAGCAAATATCAATGTCTTACAAGTTCTTACCATGCAGCAGGCGGTGATCGGCAACCTGCGGTGTCAAGTAACTCCGAATATTGAGTAAAGCGATTGCCAGGGGAGCGTACGTATACACGGTGTAGAAATATGTGGAGCTGGGTTGGCTATATATGGTAGCAAAAGATTAGCAATAATCAATTCAGAGATGCAATATTGAATAAACGCTCAACGACGGTACTGTGCTGGTCCTAGGATAGACCGGACTAGAGACGCGAGCCTAGAACACTAATAAGGTCACAGCGTAGCACAACTAGAATCAATCAAGGATACTAAGTAGCTCTGGACAGCAAGATATAAGTGAAGATCACAACGGCAGTGAAGGTAATGATGAAAAACAACTGCCAAGCAGGATATACAACAACTCTCTCCAACTTTCCTCTTGAAAAGTTGAGCCAATTTTCTGATAAATTCTTTCAAATAATGCTACTAACTCAAGCTTTCCAATGCAACAAGAATCACTCAATTCCGAGTTGATATGAGGAGTCAAAGAATTCTAAAACTGGCCTGAAAAATTGGAACAAGCTGTGTTCACGAACTTCGGAGGGCAAAAAGACCTATTTAGAAGCCGATTTTGAGGTGCCAAATATTGAACTAGCTTCTGCAACTATTTAGATGCGCCTCGTCGCTAGCTTCCGTTTGAGTACTCACGGAGCCAAAACGGACTTCGTATGAGGAAGATACACCTGTTTTACTGAACAGTGCGCAAAACAGATTCCAATCCGAATTCAGGTACGAGATTGATTCTAGATAGATCCAATTTTTTTTCTTCCCTCTTTTTTTCTCACTCTTTTTTTTTCTTTTTCTTCTCTCTCTGACATTTTTTTTTACTTTTTTTTCTCTCTTTTTTTTCTCCGTCTTTCTTTTTCTCCTTCTTTTTTTTCTCTCTCTCGTTCCAAACAAACTAGATAAGATGCAGATTGGATCAAGCGAAGATGTGAATGATCTCAACTATGATTATGACAATGAATGGTGGGTAGCACGTGATCGAAACTGATGGATGGATGGTGGACAGCGGAAGGGATAACGATGCAGCGGTGGCGTGACAAATGTGAACAGAACTCGAAACTCTAAACGACCTAGACACTAAGACCAGCAACTCGACACGACGATGCAACCGATAATTCAACTATGCAAGCAATGAAAAGAAAATTGCAAAGGCTCAGACTGGCTTGGACCAAGGATGAATAGATCTAACTCTTTTTTGTGGCGTTTTCTTGGACAATAGGTAAGAAAATAAATCTAATCTAGGAAAACTGGAAATTCTCACCGAGCAACCTGAAAACTGATACCACTTGATAGAGGCGGGGTGTCCCGATCTTTCGATGAGATGATAACTATCGATTTGGTGGAGACGACTTTGACGATCCGACTACAAACGTGCACGACGTTGCGCCTTAGCAATCGCTAAACCAACTCCGAGAGGTTATTGACCACGCCGGAGCACAGTCAACCTGACCACGAAGGTCTATTCCTGCAAGCAATCGAAGAACAAGCAAGAATATGATAAAAGCAATCTGAATATTGCGAGTATATATGAAGTATTGATAAAGGTGGGGATCCATAAGCGGTCTTGGTCTGGTCGTTGGACACAAACGAAGTACACGAAGTTGCAATGGCTAACTTTTAACTAAACAAATCCCAAGGAAAAGCTACTAGATGGATCTACTTATATAGGAGCAAGGGGTGGCGGCCAAGGAGGTGGGAGGACGTCCCAAGGCAGCCTAAAACTAAATCTAGGTCGTACAAGGCCAATGGGCCCAAGTGGAGGTGATGTAACACCTTTGGACTTGTAGTTTCACTCGGATTCTGCTGCAGCATCAGATTGTTTCGTCCACAACTCAACGCTCCGGACGAATTTGAAGGTGATTCCAATTGGGTTGGAAAGTGCACGAAATCTAGTTTCCAATGCAAAAAGAATCACCCAATTTGGAGTCCGTATGAAAAACTTGTGTGCGTTTTGAGTCACGTATGTCCGTGCAGTTCGAATCTGAATCCAGAACGTGAGAGACTTGGACTCTATCTTCTCTTGGGCCAAAAGTGACGTGAGAGAACTTTTTGGACAGCAAATAAACATCTCTTTCTTCCTTATCTTCATATGTGGATTGTACAAATGTCCCATACACCTGCAATTAGACAAAACACAAAAGTGTGTGAAGTATTTTTGTTCTGGATAACATAAATAGATTATTGAATAGTTTGCACTAGAAATCACCTGACAAATATGCATATATGCAATATTTTTGGTCATATCCAAGGTAGTCATGTCCTCATCAGAAGGGGAGGGATAGCATATTTGTTGTCGTGGATAGGTTCTCGAAAATGGCACACTTTATACCATGTCATAAAAGCGATGATGTTGTTAATGTTGCTGATTTGTTCTTTCGTGAAATTATTCGCTTACATGGTGTGCCAAATACTATTGTTTCAGATCGTGATACTAAATTTCTTAGCCACTTTTGGAGATGTTTATGGGCTAAGTTGGGGACTAAGCTGCTTTTTAGTACTACTTGTCACCCCCAAACTGATGGACAAACTGAAGTAGTCAATAGAACATTGTCTACTATGCTTAGGACTGTTTTGAAGAATAACAAGAAAATGTGGGAAGAATGCTTGCCTCATATTGAATTTGCTTATAATCGCTCATTGCATTCTACTACTAAGATGTGCCCTTTTGAAATTGTCTATGGTTTCCTACCTCGTGCACCTATTGATTTGTTGCCTCTTCCATCTTCGGAGAAGGTTAATTTTGATGCTAAATAACGTGCTGAATTGATTTTAAAAATGCATGAGTTAACTAAGGAAAACATTGAGCGTATGAATGCTAAATATAAACTTGCTGGAGATAAGGGTAGAAAACATGTTGTGTTTGCACCTGGAGATCTTGTTTGGTTACATTTGTGTAAGGATAGATTTCCTGATTTGCGCAAATCAAAGCTAATGCCACGTGCTGATGGTCCCTTTAAGGTGTTAGAGAAAATAAATGATAATGCATATAAACTTGAGCTGCCTGCAGATTTTGGGGTTAGTCCCACTTTTAACATTGCAGATTTGAAGCCTTATTTGGGTGAGGAAGATGGACTTCCGTCGAGGACGACTTCATTTCAAGAAGGGGAGGATGATGAGGACATCAATACAATTGTTACACCCACAGCCCCTGCTGCTATACATACTGGACCAATTACTAGAGCTCGTGCACGCCAACTAAATTACCAGGTACTTTCGTTTCTTGGTAATGATTCTAATGTTCATGAGAATATGATGCTGCCTAAATTGGATACATTTGTTTTGCTTACAAATGAAGGGCCTAGCTTGGAGAAGGATGAACATTGGAGCAAGAACAAACATGGAGATGATGGCATGCGCAAGGGGAACAAGAACGGAGTTACAAGTGATGATTTCAGGACTTTGAAGCCACCATAATGGGTGCATGAAGCCTTGGACGAAATATACAAGATGCGACTTCATAAATTTCGTCCCGAGGCTATTTTAGGTGCTGCGTCACCTTATTATTGGGCCAGGCCCATGTAATTTCGAAATACATAAGTATAGGCTATTTTTAGAGTCCGTATGTGTGGGGAAACAAGAGATAGGGTTGATTTCGGACTCCTCCACCAAGGGCCACGAAATTCCCCCCTCTTCCTCCATATATACAGCCCTTAGGGCATCGTTTAGACTTTGGGTTTTGTTTAGATTAAAAGTTCGCCATAGCTGCAACTTCGCGTACTTCGTTTGTGTTCAACGACCAGACAAAGGCGTCACAGAACCCCACCTTGATCAATAAAGTTTTCATCTTATATTCGCAATATCCAGATTGCAATCTTAGTTTCTTGCTTGTTCTTCGTTTGCTCGCAGGAAACAGACCCTCGTGGTCAGGTTGATCGTGCTCCGGCGTGGTCAATAACCTCTCGGAGTTGGTTTAGCGATTGCTAAGGCGCGACGTCCTCGCACGTTCGTAGTCGGATCGTCAAAGTCGACTTCCACCAAAGCAAAATCCACCATCTCATCGAAAGACGGGACACCTTTGCCTCTATCACCTGGTGTGTGTTGACCGGACTATACACAGGCTCAAGAGCAAGGTTACAACATCCAAGACAAGTCCAAGCAGAAGAGATAGTCCTTTGAGAAATCAAAGGGCGGATCATGAAGACCAAGCAAGCCAAATAAGCGAGATATCACTAAGGAAAAACCTTCCTTGCCGGGCAGGCGAGCCTGGCGAGGTCGAGGTCACCCAGAAGACAAGTCTCAAGACTCCCCTGGCAAGCTTTCCGAGGACGGCAAGGGCGGATCACCCCGCCAAGGCTCGACCGCTCCACCTCACAACAATGCAAGTCACCTATCGACGCGGTGTCGAGCCCCCAGGTGCTTAAGTGGCTGTAATTTGGCATGTGGCAGCCATTTCTGAGGAAGAACACCCCTAAATGACACCCGTCCAGAGGCGTGTCACACAGGCAAGCAAGAAGGTGGTTGAATAGAACGACAAGGCTTGCCGGGCTACACCCATAATGTGACACTAAGCGGTGCATTTAATTCACCTTGTCATGTCTGCAGAGTTAGGTATGATAGCACTGTTTGCTATCTAATCAGTATGTAATGACTGATTTGCCATTGTAGTGACCCCTTGACCTATAAAAGGAGGGTTGTGGCAACCTTACAAAGGGGCCCTTGTACAATCATACGCGCGTAGCTGCTCTCGTCCCGAGGCGACCTTGCCGGGCAAGAGTGCTCCTTCTCCACCATGATCCTTTGATCAATCCACCAAAGCAAGAGTAGGGTTTTATGCCTTGTGGTGTCCTGAACCTGGGTAAAAACTACATGTGTCATCACTGCCGTGCTGCTCTACGGTCTCCACTCTTTGTGCAATGCGCTCTTCCCCCTTGCCGAACCACAAGGGGCGGATGGCCCAATAGGTGTAACATCCCAAATATTCAATTTGGAATGTTATACAATAGATCATCACTGCATATCATATTTATTTGCCTTTTGGGTTGATCTTAGAAATTCTACGCAACTCAAGGACCCTCGGAGAGAGTTGGGGATTTCGTTATTTTCATATTTGAGTTTTCTCAAATTTTGAAAATAGGATCATTTGATTTTATTTATTTTATCTCCAATTATTTCTATTATAAAAATATGAGAGAGGGAATAAAATGACTTTCCCAAAATAAAGAAATATTGAGGATTTAATAGAAAAATCAAATAAGGTTTTCTTCTGGAGTTTTTCGTGGTTTTATTTGAATTTAGGAAAAATTGCACGTTTTCAAAAATTGCATTTAGGGCCAAGAAAATGTTCATCCTGTTCTAAATATTTTACTTAGACGGTGATAATTTGTTTTGGCAATTTTAGATTTTTATTTATTTTTTTATAATTTTTCTGAGTTTCAGTGAAATTGTTAAAAAAACCTGCGCCCAACTGGGCAAAGGCCCAGCCGAGCCAGGCCGGCCCGCCAGGGCACCGCCTCCCTCGCCGAGCTGCCGCCGGACTCGGGGAGACCGAGCCGGGCACGCCTCCGCCACCGACCCCCTCCCCAAGCAAGGTCGCCCCCTCCCTACTTAAATAGCCACCCCGGGGCCCCCCTAGGAGCCCCGATTCACCGAGCCGCCCCACCCGCACCGCCGAGCCGCGCCGCACGCCGCCAGCCGCCGCTGCTGCCGCCGCCCCACTGCCGCTACTGCCTGCCGCCGCCGCCCAG
The DNA here is from genome assembly GCF_002162155.2 of Triticum dicoccoides. Classification (NCBI taxonomy): domain Eukaryota; kingdom Viridiplantae; phylum Streptophyta; class Magnoliopsida; order Poales; family Poaceae; genus Triticum; species Triticum dicoccoides. The sequence continues at coordinate 18,847 of NW_021291066.1, forward strand.
AGCCCCGCCGGACCGAGCCGAGGTAGCCGCCCCACTGCACGGTTTTCTAAGAAAAACCGATTCGTTTTTTTTGAAACCTAGTTTCTTTTTTTAAAAGATCGGTTTTTTCCGGTTTATTTATTTAGCGAGCGTTCACTCCTCCGTTCGTTTAACGAACACGTTCATCGTTTAGTTCCAGAAAACGAACGTTCGTTCATTATTCTGTTCCTCGTTTTTCTTTTTCTCGGATTATTCCGCGATTATTTCTGATCGCGATTTCTAATCCGATTTTCGTTCTAGTTTAACTTTTCGCTCGTTTATTGGAATCATGCAATTCAAGCGCCTGGAGTTTCGTCTCGAAACACTCTTTCTGTTTAACCAACTCAAACAAGTTTTTGCCTCTGTAAAATTTGACCTAGATCCAGAATAGTAAATGAAGCTTGTTTCTTTCGCTGTTTGTCTTTCGTTGCTTCGTTTGATTTGATTATTTTTGCCAACCGGAGTTCTTAAGTTGAACTATTCGGTTAGATCTCTTATTCGAGTTTTACCTGTGCATTATATGAGTACTTATTGTGTGTTTGTTTGTTTGCGATAGAGTACCCGGAGTGCGCCGCTTGCTACTTCGAATCGCTAGGTTTTCCGGATCATCAGCAAGGCAAGTAACACTTTGATCATACCTCCTACTACCCAGTTTTTATTGCATTAGATCAATCCTCACACCATTGCATGATTAGGATCTAATTAAATTGTGGGTTTGGGAAGTAGATGATGTAGTACCTATTACCTGTTTTATTATCAAACCTTTGGGAGTTACTTCTACGTTTGCTTGTTATGCCATGCTATGCCAGTAGACGTGGATTGGGTGAGTGTATCCATGACAGATGTGAGATTTTTAAATTAATGGTTTACTTAAGGTTGCAACCTAAACACACATCTGGGTGGATTGAGGCACCTGGGTATTCCAGCGATTGCCTGTTTTTCTTTTGGACCGCCACCAAGGCTCAAAGGGATCATGAGATTATTCATACTAGAAACTTCCATGTGCAGCCACAAGCTACTATGGGCTCTAGCATAGTTGACTAAGTCGTGCGAACTCTTACAGTGGTAGACTAGGAGATGTAGGGGATGTAGGTTGGTACGGTCTACCCGTTCGTAAGGTGCAAGCGCTTCTGAAAGACTATGTCTCGGTCATCCGTTTCTCAAACATCATGTAGTGCGAGAATCCCAATGGAGGAGATCGAGTCTTGTGGGGAAAAGTGCACAAACCTCTGCAGAGTGTATAAACTAATCATGGTTAGTCGTGTCCCCGGTTATGGACATCTTGAGTATCTAGTACTTGGATTATCATGTGAATCTCATCATGTTACTCTAAATTAATTTTGTTGGGTTTTAATGATGATGCTTAATGGGGATTGAGAGGGTGTCTACACTTTCAATGTTTAACAACTACCATGATAGTTAAATAAAATTTATTCCTTTGCAGTAGGGAAAAATTGGCTTTACGCAAAACTGTAACCATAGAGCTTACCACCAGCCAAATATGCATGTAGTATAGCCTTACTCTTTTATTGCTCTCTATGTGTTACTTTGCCAGCATATTCCATGTGCTCACCCATTTCGGGCTGCAACGTTCATGTTGCAGATTTTTCAGACGACGAGTAAGGTGCCTTTAGGTCGTGGTTCTATACTCAGTGATGCCGTTGGAATTGATGGACTCACTTATCTTCCAAGCTTTCCGCTGTTATCGTTATTAGATGGCCTTAAAGCCATATTTATTGTAATAAGTTATCTTTTGAGACACTCGATGTAATAAGTGTGTGATTGCTACTCTGTTATAAATCCTTCAAGTACTGTGTGGTGTCAGCATTACCGATCCAGGGATGACACCGGAGCACAGAGATTGGACTGTTTGAGGTCTAGTCGCTACAATAGGTGGCCGTGTTAAACCACGGCATCTTTGGCGCGCCAAGTTGGGGGAAGCACTTGTGCGAACCCGAGGTTGTAAGTAGCGCGTCATCTTCATCATCCATGGCACCCAAGAACAAGTCTGGTGCTATAGCTCACCCGTCCACCTCGAAGGCCCCCTCGCATGCGGCCATAGATGCCATGGGGTCTATGGGGACGCACGTGGACGTGGACACTGCGGGGGACGTGATCGGCATAGGCAACGTTGTCACTGTTCCCCCTGCAGACGAAATGGGAGCAAGAGGCGCCGGAGGAGGACAACATCAACAGCATCCCTGCGGCCATGCTCCACAAGATGCGGGTGGGGAGAATATTCCATCTCCGCCTCTCCACCTCATGATGAGGACATCAATACAATTGTTACACCCACAGCCCCTGCTGCTATACATACTGGACCAATTACTAGAGCTCGTGCACGCCAACTAAATTACCAGGTACTTTCGTTTCTTGGTAATGATTCTAATGTTCATGAGAATATGATGCTGCCTAAATTGGATACATTTGTTTTGCTTACAAATGAAGGGCCTAGCTTGGAGAAGGATGAACATTGGAGCAAGAACAAGCATGGAGATGATGGCATGCGCAAGGGAAACAAGAACGGAGTTACAAGTGATGATTTCAGGACTTTGAAGCCACCATAATGGGTGCATGAAGCCTTGGACGAAATATACAAGATGCCACTTCATAAATTTCGTCCCAAGGCTATTTTAGGTGCTGCGACACCTTATTATTGGGCCAGGCCCATGTAATTTCGAAATACATAAGTATAGGCTATTTTTAGAGTCCGTATGTGTGGGGAAACAAGAGATAGGGTTGATTTCGGACCCCTCCACCAAGGGCCACGAAATTCTCCCCTCTTCCTCCATATATACAGCCCTTAGGGCATCGTTTAGACTTTGGGTTTTGTTTAGATTAAAAGTTCGCCATAGCTACAACTTCGCGTACTTCGTTTGTGTTCAACGACCAGACAAAGGCGTCACAGAACCCCACCTTGATCAATAAAGCTTTCATCTTATATTCGCAATATCCAGATTGCAATCTCAGTTTCTTGCTTGTTCTTCGTTTGCTCGCAGGAAACAGACCCTCGTGGTCAGGTTGATCGTGCTCCGGCGTGGTCAATAACCTCTCGGAGTTGGTTTAGCGATTGCTAAGGCGCGACGTCCTCGCACGTTCGTAGTCGGATCGTCAAAGTCGACTTCCACCAAAGCGAAATCCACCATCTCATCGAAAGACGGGACACCTTTGCCTCTATCAAGTGGTATCAGATTTCCAGGTTGCTCGGTGAGATTTTACAGTTTTTCGTAGTTTAGATCGAGTCTGTTCTTCATACCTACAGTCCACGAAAAAGCCACACACAAAAAAATTAGGGTTAGTTCATCATATCCGAACCAAGCTGAGCCTTTGCATAATCTTTTTAGGGTTTTGCTTTGTTGAATTTGCGGTTGCATCGTCGGTCTAGTTGCTGGTCTTAGAGTCTAGTCTTTTAGAGTTTCGAGTTCTGGTCATAAATTGTCACGCCGCCGCCGCACCATCATCATCGCCCTGCCATCTACCACCACCGCTCCGAATTCGTATCCATATACCACCACCAATCCGTGCCCATATACCACCACCGATCCATATCCATATACTACCACCGCTACCACCACCGCTGCCATATACCACCACCAGATATCCACCACCAATCCGAGTTCCTTGCTTATTAGGTTTGTTTTTGGGATCCATCTAGATTCCGGTTCGTGTTTCCTTGCCGGAGTAGGTTTCGAAAAAAAAAGAGTCGGGTAGCCACGCTCCGTTTAGGCCCAAAATTTTTCGAAAACGCATTTTTCGAAAAAATTTCTGGCTATCCTATTTTTAGGTGTTTCTGAGTGTTTTGAGACAGGTGCCATTATAGGAAGTTTTTTTTGACCCGTTTCCAGTTTTTGGGTCCGGGCAGTCGAAAAAAAAAAATTGGTCGAAAAATTTCGTGCCCATCCTGTCAGTTTGAGCTAGGAAGAGTTTTGAGATACTCGCCATTATAGTGATTTTTCGCAAAAAAAAAGAGCGCAAAAAAAAAGAGCGCAAAAAAAAGAGCGCAAAAAAAAGAGCGAAAAAAAAATTCAGTGTGTGCTTTTCCCTTGTTTACGTGCCGCGCCGTGATTTTGTTGGTGTTCTAGGCTCGCGTCTCTAGCACAGTCTAGCCTAGGACCAGCACAGTACCGTCGTTGAGCGTTTATTCAACTTTGCATCTCTGAATTGATTATTGCTGACCCTTTTTGCTACCAAAGTATAAGCCTTCCCAGCTCCACATACATCTACGTCGTGCGTTTGACTCTCCCTGGTAATCGCTCTATCCAAGCTTTGAGAGTTGTGACTACAACGGTTGCCGATCACCGCCTGTTGCTGGGTAAGAACTGGTAAGAATTTGAGTTTTGCTTGACGGATTTGTGACACCCACCACCACCACTTGTTCGTAGTCTGTAGGATCATATTCTTGTGTGTTTCTATTGCTGCTAACCATGCCAGGATCACAAGCCGATGAGATTGACTGGGAGAATTAATCGAACAAGGAGCGTCATGATAAGTTTCAGCAAATGATGACTGAACAGGTGCAAGATGTGCTGAACAATTTTGAAGAGGCCATGGAGAAGATCACTGGCCTTGAGAAGACGTTCGAAACAAAGCTCGATAACAGATTTAATGAATTGCTCGCGCGTCTTCCACCACCACCACCCGCTGCACCTAACGCACCTCTCCAACAACAACAACAACGTCTACCTCCACGTCGCGAAATAGACCTTCGCCGAGCGAGCCGTGTTCCTCTTGCGTTTGGCCAAACTGTTGGTGTTGCTGTTGATACTTCTGTGGCTCCTGCTACTGCTGTTGCTCGTACCCAGGAGGATGATGAGTATGCGGGCGATTATGAGGATGAGGTTGATCAAAATCAGATCTACGAGCAGCCACCAGCACCACCACCAGCAGGTCGACCTCAGGTATATATTCGTAATGGTAGGCCTGCACCACCACCTCAGGTACGAGATGATGTCCATATTCCTAAACTGAAATTGAATATTCCACCATTTGAGGGTAGATATGTTCCTGATATATATCTTACTTGGGAGTTAGAAACTGTACAATGATTTACATGTTTACAATATCCTGAGGAGAGACGAGTTGCTGCTGCTGTTTGTGCTTTCACTAGTTTTGCATGTGTATGGTGGTCTGAGCATTGTAGATTGTATCCTATTCCAACTACTTGGGCTGCTTTGAAAACTGCTATGCGTACGCGTTGGGTTCCACCATATTATCAACGTGAATTGCTTCAAAAATTACAGCGCTTAAGACAAGGAAAAAATTCTGTAGAAGAATATTATCAGGAATTACAAACTGGCATGATTAGATGTGGTATTGTTGAGGAGAATGAAGCTATGCTTGCACATTTTCTGGGTGGATTAAATAGAGAGAATCAGACTGATAGAGGCAAAGGTGTCCCGTCTTTCGATGAGATGGTGGATTTCGCTTTGGTGGAAGTCGACTTTGACGATCCGACTACGAACGTGCGAGGACGTCGCGCCTTAGCAATCGCTAAACCAACTCCGAGAGGTTATTGACCACGCCGGAGCACGATCAACCTGACCACGAGGGTCTGTTTCCTGCGAGCAAACGAAGAACAAGCAAGAAACTAAGATTGCAATCTGGATATTGCGAATATAAGATGAAAGCTTTATTGATCAAGGTGGGGTTCTGTGACGCCTTTGTCTGGTCGTTGAACACAAACGAAGTACGCGAAGTTGCAGCTATGGCGAACTTTTAATCTAAACAAAACCCAAGGTCTAAACGATGCCCTAAGGGCTGTATATATGGAGGAAGAGGGGGTGGATTTCGTGGCCCTTGGTGGAGGGGTCCGAAATCAACCCTATCTCTTGTTTCCCCACATATACGGACTCTAAAAATAGCCTATACTTATGTATTTCGAAATTACATGGGCCTGGCCCAATAATAAGGTGACGCAGCACCTAAAATAGCCTCGGGACGAAATTTATGAAGTGGCATCTTGTATATTTCGTCCAAGGCTTCATGCACACATTATGGTGGCTTCAAAGTCCTGAAATCATCACTTGTAACTCCGTTCTTGTTCCCCTTGCGCATGCCATCATCTCCATGCTTGTTCTTGCTCCAATGTTCATCCTTCTCCAAGCTAGGCCCTTCATTTGTAAGCAAAACAAATGTATCCAATTTAGGCAGCATCATATTCTCATGAACATTAGAATCATTACCAAGAAACGAAAGTACCTGATAATTTAGTTGGCGTGCACGAGCTCTAGTAATTGGTCCAGTATGTATAGCAGCAGGGGCTGTGGGTGTAACAATTGTATTGATGTCCTCATCATCCTCCCCTTCTTGAAATGAAGTCGCCCTCGACGGAAGTTCATCTTCCTCACCCACATAATGCTTCTAATCTGCAATGTTAAAAGTGGGACTAACCCCAAAATCTGCAGGCAACTCAAGTTTATATGCATTATCATTTATTTTCTCTAACACCTTAAAGGGACCATCAGCACGTGGCATTAGCTTTGATTTGCGCAAATCAGGAAATCTATCCTTACGCAAATGTAGCCAAACAAGATCTCCAGGTGCAAACACAACATGTTTTCTACCCTTATCTCCAGCAAGTTTATATTTAGCATTCATACGCTCAATGTTTTCCTTAGTTAACTCATGCATTTTTAAAATCAATTCAGCACGTTGTTTAGCATCAAAATTAACCTTCTCCGAAGATGGAAGAGGCAACAAATCAATAGGTGCACGAGGTAGGAAACCATACACAACTTCAAAAGGGCACATCTTAGTAGTAGAATGCAATGAACGATTATAAGCAAATTCAATATGAGGCAAGCATTCCTCCCACATTTTCTTATTATTCTTCAAAACAGCCCTAAGCATAGTAGACAACGTTCTATTGACTACTTCAGTTTGTCCATCAGTTTGGGGGTGACAAGTAGTACTAAAAAGCAGTTTAGTCCCCAACTTAGCCCATAAACATCTCCAAAAGTGGCTAAGAAATTGAGTATCACGATCTGAAACAATAGTATTTGGCACACCATGCAAGCGAATAATTTCACGAAAGAACAAATCAGCAACATTAACAGCATCATCGCTTTTATGACATGGTATAAAGTGTGCCATTTTCGAGAATCTATCCACGACAACAAATATGCTATCCCTCCCCTTCTTTGTTCGAGGTAAACCTAAAACAAAGTCCATAGATATATCCTCCCAAGGAACACTAGGTACAGGCAAAGGCATATATAAACCATGAGGATTGAGTCGTGACTTAGCTTTTTGACATGTAGTGCATCGAGCAATAAAACGCTCAACATCCCGTCTCATCTTTGGCCAAAAGAAATGTGTAGCAAGTACGTCCTCCGTCTTCTTCACGCCAAAATGTCCCATTAATCCTCCTCCATGCGCCTCCTGCAACAACAAAAGACGAACGGAGCTAGCTGGAATGCATAGCTTGTTAGCACGAAACACAAATCCATCGTTAACGACAAACTTGTTCCACATTCTTCCTTCTTTACAATTCTGCATTACATGTTTAAAATCAGCATCATGCACATATTGATCTTTGATGGTCTCCAAACCAAATATTTTGAAGTCAAGTTGTGAAAGCATAGTATAGCGACGAGACAATGCATCAGCAATAACATTTTCTTTTCCCTTCTTGTGTTTAATGACATAAGGGAAAGTCTCAATGAATTCAACCCATTTAGCATGTCTACGATTCAGTTTAGCTTGACTTTTAATATGTTTCAAAGATTCATGATCAGAATGTATAACAAATTCTTTGGGCCATAAATAATGTTGCCATGTTTCTAAAGTCCGAACAAGAGCATATAATTCTTTATCATAAGTAGAATAATTCAGATTAGGCCCACTCAATTTTTCAGAAAAGTATGCAACAGGTTTGCCATCTTGTAATAACACACCTCCTAATCCAATTCCACTAGCATCACATTCAAGCTCAATAGTCTTATTTAAATCAGGAAGTTGGAGTAAAGGAGCATGTGTCAACTTATCTTTCAATACCGTGAAGGCTTCTTCCTGTGCGGTACCCCAAACAAAAGGCACATCCTTCTTTGTAAGCTCGTTGAGAGGTGCAGCAATGGTGCTGAAATCTCTCACAAAACGCCTATAGAATCCAGCGAGGCCAAGAAAACTCCTCACTTGTGTGACCGTTTTGGGCTGCCGCCAACTCTCAATAGCTTCAATCTTGGCTTTGTCAACTTCAATTCCCTGTGGAGTAACAACATAGCCAAGAAAAGATACTCGGTCGGTGCAAAAGGTGCACTTCCCAAGGTTACCAAACAAACGTGCATCACGTAGAGCAATAAAAACAACACGTAAATGTTCCAAATGTTCTTCCAAAGATCTGCTATAAATCAGTATATCATCAAAATAGACTACCACAAATCGTCCAATGAAAGCACGTAAAACTTCGTTCATTAGTCTCATGAAAGTACTAGGCGCATTAGTTAACCCAAAAGGCATGACTAACCACTCATATAATCCAAACTTAGTTTTAAATGTTGTTTTCCATTCATCTCCCAATTTCATACGAATTTGATGGTAGCCACTACGCAAATCAACTTTGGAGAATATTGTAGAGCCACTCAATTCATCAAGCATATCATCTAGCCTAGGAATAGGATGACGATAACGAATAGTAATATTATTAATGCCTCTACAATCAACACACATACGTGATGTACCATCCTTTTTTGGCACTAGAATAATAGGAACAGCACAAGGACTAAGGGATTCGCGTATATAACCTTTGTCGAGAAGCTCTTGTACTTGACGCATAATCTCCTTCGTCTCCTCTGGATTGGTACGGTATGGTGCACGGTTTGGCAGTGAAGCACCGGGAATTAAATCAATCTGATGCTCAATCCCTCGAATAGGCGGTAATCCCGGTGGCACGTCTTGTGGAAAAACGTCAGCGAACTCCTGCAAAATGTTAGTGACAGCAGGAGGCAAAGAGGAAGGCACGTCCTCGAATGAAAATAATGCCTCTTTGCACACAAAAGCATAGCAAACAGATTTGCTGAAATCTAGCTCATCAATATCAGATTTGGTGGCAAATAAACATGCACTTTTCAATTTAATTTCAGAAGCAACACTAGATGGTTTATTATTAGGCTTCATTTGTTGCTCAAATTCTTTTGCCACAATCTGATTTTCACTCTTATTCTTCTCCTATTTTGCTTTATTAGCTCTATTAATATCATCTTTCAAAATGGAATCAGGAGTCATAGGAAACAAAGTAATATTTTTATCCTTATGAACAAGAGTATAGTGATTGTTTCTACCATGGTGTACAGAATTTTTATCAAATTGCCATGGTCTACCAAGTAATAAGGAACATGCTTGCATAGGTACCACACCACAATCAACATAATCAGCATATGTAGAGATACTAAAATGCACACGAACAGTATGTGTTACCTTAACCTTGCCGCTGTTGTTGAACCACTGGATGTAGTAAGGATGTGGATGTGGTCTTGTGGTGAGAGAAAGCTTCTCCACCATCTCCATGCTAGCCAAGTTGTTGCAGCTCCCTCCGTCTATTATGACGCGCACAGAACGTTCCTTCCCAACTCCCTTGGTATGGAACAAATTGTGCCTCTGATTTTGCTCAGCTTGTGTGACCTGCACACTCAAAACACGTTGAGCAACTAAACATTCATACCTGTCAGCGTCTTCAGGAGCCATGTATTGCGTCTCATGATCAGAATCATCTCCACCATGTTCTTCACGTGTAATAAGAGCCAATGTCTCCTCATCATAGTCACTAGCGGACTCATATCCACCATCCGCGGTAGCAATCATCACACGCGGAGATTTGCATTCTCTCGCATAATGACCTCCTCCCTTACAACGACGACAAATTGATAGAGGCGGAGGTGTCCCGTCTTTCGATGAGATGGTGGATTTCGCTTTGGTGGAAGTCGACTTTGACGATCCGGCTACGAACGTGCGAGGACGTCGCGCCTTAGCAATCGCTAAACCAACTCCGAGAGGTTATTGAACACGCCGGAGCACGATCAACCTGACCACGAGGGTCTGTTTCCTGCGAGCAAACGAAGAACAAGCAAGAAACTAAGATTGCAATCTGGATATTGCGAATATAAGATGAAAGCTTTATTGATCAAGGTGGGGTTCTGTGACGCCTTTGTCTGGTCGTTGAACACAAACGAAGTACGCGAAGTTGCAGCTATGGCGAACTTTTAATCTAAACAAAACCCAAAGTCTAAACGATGCCCTAAGGGCTGTATATATGGAGGAAGAGGGGGGAATTTCGTGGCCCTTGGTGGAGGGGTCCGAAATCAACCCTATCTCTTGTTTCCCCACACATACGGACTCTAAAAATAGCCTATACTTATGTATTTCGAAATTACATGGGCCTGGCCCAATAATAAGGTGACGCAGCACCTAAAATAGCTTCGGGACGAAATTTAGGAAGTGGCATCTTGTATATTTCGTCCAAGGCTTCATGCACCCATTATGGTGGCTTCAAAGTCCTGAAATCATCACTTGTAACTCCGTTCTTGTTCCCCTTGCGCATGCCATCATCTCCATGCTTGTTCTTGCTCCAATGTTCATCCTTCTCCAAGCTAGGCCCTTCATTTGTAAGCAAAACAAATGTATCCAATTTAGGCAGCATCATATTCTCATGAACATTAGAATCATTACCAAGAAACGAAAGTACCTGGTAATTTAGTTGGCGTGCACGAGCTCTAGTAATTGGTCCAGTATGTATAGCAGCAGGGGCTGTGGGTGTAACAATTGTATTGATGTCCTCATCATGGTATATGGGCACGGATTGGTGGTGGTATATGGATACGAATTCGGAGCGGTGGTGGTAGATGGCAGGGGCGATGATGATGGTGCGGCGGCGGGGTGACAACTTATGACCAGAACTCGAAACTCTAAAAGACTAGACTCTAAGACCAGCAACTAGACCGACGATGCAACCGCAAATTCAACAAAGCAAGACCCTAAAAAGATTATGCAAAGGCTCAGATTGGTTCGGATATGATGAACTAACCCTAATTTTTTTTGTGTGGCTTTTTCGTGGACTGTAGGTATGAAGAACAGACTCGATCTAAACTACGAAAAACTGTAAAATCTCACCGAGCAACCTGGAAATCTGATACCACTTGATAGAGGCGGAGGTGTCCCGTCTTTCGATGAGATGATGGATTTCGCTTTGGTGGAAGTCGACTTTGACGATCCGACTACGAACGTGCGAGGACGTCGCGCCTTAGCAATCGCTAAACCAACTCCGAGAGGTTATTGACCACGCCGGAGCACGATCAACCTGACCACGAGGGTCTGTTTCCTGCGAGCAAACGAAGAACAAGCAAGAAACTGAGATTGCAATCTGGATATTGCGAATATAAGATGAAAGCTTTATTGATCAAGGTGGGGTTCTGTGACGCCTTTGTCTGGTCGTTGAACACAAACGAAGTACGCGAAGTTGCAGCTATGGCGAACTTTTAATCTAAACAAAACCCAAGGTCTAAACGATGCCCTAAGGGCTGTATATATGGAGGAAGAGGGGGTGGATTTTGTGGCCCTTGGTGGAGGGGTCCGAAATCAACCCTATCTCTTGTTTCCCCACACATACGGACTCTAAAAATAGCCTATACTTATGTATTTCGAAATTACATGGGCCTGGCCCAATAATAAGGTGACGCAGCACCTAAAATAGCCTCGGGACGAAATTTATGAAGTGGCATCTTGTATATTTCGTCCAAGGCTTCATGCACACATTATGGTGGCTTCAAAGTCCTGAAATCATCACTTGTAACTCCGTTCTTGTTCCCCTTGCGCATGCCATCATCTCCATGCTTGTTCTTGCTCCAATGTTCATCCTTCTCCAAGCTAGGCCCTTCATTTGTAAGCAAAACAAATGTATCCAATTTAGGCAGCATCATATTCTCATGAACATTAGAATCATTACCAAGAAACGAAAGTACCTGATAATTTAGTTGGCGTGCACGAGCCCTAGTAATTGGTCCAGTATGTATAGCAGCAGGGGCTGTGGGTGTAACAATTGTATTGATGTCCTCATCACAGACCATTCTAGACTATAAGGAGTATACTAATATCACTCGTTTATTCCATCTTGCTTGTAAAGCTGAATGTGAAGTGCAGGATCGACAAGCATTGGGGCGAACTAACTTTTCTGCAGGCCGACCTTCATCATGGACACCACGTGCATCTTCTACTTCAACTGCACCAGCACCTCCATCCGGTGCCACCTCCAGCCGTGATACAAGAAAACAGGCACAACCACCATTATCTGTCAAGAGCGCACCTGCGGGGCCTGCACAGCGTTCTTCTTCTTCCATGGCATCAACAGGGCACACAAGTGATATTATTTGTCGTCCTTGTAAGGGAGGAGGTCATTATGCGAGGAAATGCAAATCTCCGCGTGTGATGATTGCTACCGCGGATGGTGGATATGAGTCCGCTAGTGACTATGATGAGGAGACATTGGCTCTTATTACACGTGAAGAACATGGTGGAGATGATTCTGATCATGAGACGCAATACATGGCTCCTGAAGACGCTGACAGGTATGAATGTTTAGTTGCTCAACGTGTTTTGAGTGTGCAGGTCACACAAGCTGAGCAAAATCAGAGGCACAATTTGTTCCATACCAAGGGAGTTGTGAAGGAACGTTCTGTGCGCGTCATAATAGACGGAGGGAGCTGCAACAACTTGGCTAGCATGGAGATGGTGGAGAAGCTTTCTTTCACCACAAGACCACATCCACATCCTTACTACATCCAATGGTTCAACAACAGCGGCAAGGTTAAGGTAACACGTACTGTTCGTGTGCATTTTAGTATCTCTACATATGCTGATTATGTTGATTGTGATGTGGTACCTATGCAAGCATGTTCCTTATTACTTGGTAGACCATGGCAATTTGATAAAAATTCTGTACACCATGGTAGAAACAATCACTATACTCTTGTTCATAAGGATAAAAATATTACTTTGCTTCCTATGACTCCTGATTCCATTTTGAAAGATGATATTAATAGAGCTAATAAAGCAAAACAGGAGACGAATAAGAGTGAAAATCAGATTGTGGCAAAAGAATTTGAGCAACAAATGAAGCCTAACAATAAACCATCTAGTGTTCCTTCTGAAATTAAATTGAAAAGTGCATGTTTATTTGCCACCAAATCTGATATTGATGAGCTAGATTTCGGCAAATCTGTTTGCTATGCTTTTGTGTGCAAAGAGGCATTATTTTCATTCGAGGACGTGCCTTCCTCTTTGCCTCCTGCTGTCACTAACATTTTGCAGGAGTTCGCTGACGTCTTTCCACAAGACGTGCCACCGGGATTACCGCCTATTCGAGGGATTGAGCATCAGATTGACTTAATTCCCGGTGCTTCACTGCCAAACCGTGCACCATACCGTACCAATCCAGAGGAGACGAAGGAGATTATGCGCCAAGTACAAGAGCTTCTCGACAAAGGTTATATACGCGAATCCCTTAGTCCTTGTGCTGTTCCTATTATTCTAGTGCCGAAAAAGGATGGTACATCACGTATGTGTGTTGATTGTAGAGGCATTAATAATATTACTATTCGTTATCGTCATCCTATTCCTAGGCTAGATGATATGCTTGATGAATTGAGTGGTTCTACAATATTCTCCAAAGTTGATTTGCGTAGTGGCTACCGCCAAATTCGTATGAAATTGGGAGATGAATGGAAAACAGCATTTAAAACTAAGTTTGGATTATATGAGTGGTTAGTCATGCCTTTTGGGTTAACTAATGCACCTAGTACTTTCATGAGATTAATGAACGAAGTTTTACGTGCTTTCATTGGACGATTTGTGGTAGTTTACTTTGATGACATACTGATTTATAGCATATCTTTGGAAGAACATTTGGAACATTTACGTGCTGTTTTTATTGCTCTACGTGATGCACGTTTGTTTGGTAACCTTGGGAAGTGCACCTTTTGCACCGACCGAGTATCTTTTCTTGGCTATGTTGTTACTCCACAGGGAATTGAAGTTGACAAAGCCAAGATTGAAGCTATTGAGAGTTGGCCGCAGCCCAAAACGGTCACACAAGTGAGGAGTTTTCTTGGCCTCGCTGGATTCTATAGGCGTTTTGTGAGAGATTTCAGCACCATTGCTGCACCTCTCAACGAGCTTACAAAGAAGGATGTGCCTTTTGTTTGGGGTACCGCACAGGAAGAAGCCTTCACGGTATTGAAAGATAAGTTGACACATGCTCCTTTACTCCAACTTCCTGATTTTAATAAGACTTTTGAGCTTGAATGTGATGCTAGTGGAATTGGATTAGGAGGTGTGTTATTACAAGATGGCAAACCTGTTGCATACTTTTCTGAAAAATTGAGTGGGCCTAGTCTGAATTCTTCTACTTATGATAAAGAATTATATGCTCTTGTTCGGACTTTAGAAACATGGCAACATTATTTATGGCCCAAAGAATTTGTTATACATTCTGATCATGAATCTTTGAAACATATTAAAAGTCAAGCTAAACTTAATCGTAGACATGCTAAATGGGTTGAATTCATTGAGACTTTCCCTTATGTCATTAAACACAAGAAGGGAAAAGAAAATGTTATTCCTCATGCATTGTCTCGTCGCTATACTATGCTTTCACAACTTGACTTCAAAATATTTGGTTTGGAGACCATCAAAGATCAATATGTGCATGATGCTGATTTTAAAGATGTAATGCAGAATTGTAAAGAAGGAAGAATGTGGAACAAGTTTGTCGTTAACGATGGATTTGTGTTTCGTGCTAACAAGCTATGCATTCCAGCTAGCTCCGTTCGTCTTTTGTTGTTGCAGGAAGCGCATGGAGGAGGATTAATGGGACATTTTGGCGTGAAGAAGACGGAGGACGTACTTGCTACACATTTCTTTTGGCCAAAGATGAGACGGGATGTTGAGCGTTTTATTGCTCGATGCACTACATGTCAAAAAGCTAAGTCACGACTCAATCCTCATGGTTTATATATGCATTTGCCTGTACCTAGTGTTCCTTGGGAGGATATATCTATGGACTTTGTTTTAGGTTTACCTCGAACAAAGAAGGGGAGGGATAGCATATTTGTTGTCGTGGATAGATTCTCGAAAATGGCACACTTTATACCATGTCATAAAAGCGATGATGCTGTTAATGTTGCTGATTTGTTCTTTCGTGAAATTATTCGCTTGCATGGTGTGCCAAATACTATTGTTTCAGATCGTGATACTAAATTTCTTAGCCACTTTTGGAGATGTTTATGGGCTAAGTTGGGGACTAAACTGCTTTTTAGTACTACTTGTCACCCCCAAACTGATGGACAAACTGAAGTAGTCAATAGAACGTTGTCTACTATGCTTAGGGCTGTTTTGAAGAATAATAAGAAATTGTGGGAGGAATGCTTGCCTCATATTGAATTTGCTTATAATCGTTCATTGCATTCTACTACTAAGATGTGCCCTTTTGAAGTTGTGTATGGGTTCCTACCTCGTGCACCTATTGATTTGTTGCCTCTTCCATCTTCGGAGAAGGTTAATTTTGATGCTAAACAACGTGCTGAATTGATTTTAAAAATGCATGAGTTAACTAAGGAAAACATTGAGTGTATGAATGCTAAATATAAACTTGCTGGAGATAAGGGTAGAAAACATGTTGTGTTTGCACCTAGAGATCTTGTTTGGTTACATTTGCGTAAGGATAGATTTCCTGATTTGCGCAAATCAAAGTTAATGCCACGTGCTGATGATCCCTTTAAGGTGTTAGAGAAAATAAATGATAATGCATATAAACTTGAGCTGCCTGCAGATTTTGGGGTTATTCCCACTTTTAACATTGCAGATTTGAAGCCTTATTTGGGTGAGGAAGATGAACTTCCGTCGAGGACGACTTCATTTCAAGAAGGGGAGGATGATGAGGACATCAATACAATTGTTACACCCACAGCCCCTGCTGCTATACATACTGGACCAATTACTAGAGCTCGTGCAAGCCAACTAAATTACCAGGTACTTTCGTTTCTTGGTAATGATTCTAATGTTCATGAGAATATGATGCTGCCTAAATTGGATACATTTGTTTTGCTTACAAATGAAGGGCCTAGCTTGGAGAAGGATGAACATTGGAGCAAGAACAAGCATGGAGATGATGGCATGCGCAAGGGGAACAAGAACGGAGTTACAAGTGATGATTTCAGGACTTTGAAGCCACCATAATGCATGAAGCCTTGGACGAAATATACAAGATGCCACTTCATAAATTTCGTCCCGAGGCTATTTTAGGTGCTGCGTCACCTTATTATTGGGCCAGGCCCATGTAATTTCGAAATACATAAGTATAGGCTATTTTTAGAGTCCGTATGTGTGGGGAAACAAGAGATAGGGTTGATTTCGGACCCCTCCACCAAGGGCCACGAAATTCCCCCCTCTTCCTCCATATATACAGCCCTTAGGGCATCGTTTAGACTTTGGGTTTTGTTTAGATTAAAAGTTCGCCATAGCTGCAACTTCGCGTACTTCGTTTGTGTTCAACGACCAGACAAAGGCGTCACGGAACCCCACCTTGATCAATAAAGCTTTCATCTTATATTCGCAATATCCAGATTGCAATCTTAGTTTCTTGCTTGTTCTTCATTTGCTCGCAGGAAACAGACCCTCGTGGTCAGGTTGATCGTGCTCCGGCGTGGTCAATAACCTCTCGGAGTTGGTTTAGCGATTGCTAAGGCGCGACGTCCACGCACGTTCGTAGTCGGATCGTCAAAGTCGACTGCCACCAAAGCGATATCCATCATCTCATCGAAAGACGGGACACCTTTGCCTCTATCAAGTGGTATCAGATTTCCAGGTTGCTCGGTGAGATTTTACAGTATTTCGTAGTTTAGATCGAGTCTGTTCTTCATACCTACAGTCCACGAAAAAGCCACAAAAAAAATTAGGGTTAGTTCATCATATCCGAACCAATCTGAGCCTTTGCATAATCTTTTTAGGGTTTTGCTTTGTTGAATTTGCGGTTGCATCGTCGTGTCTAGTTGCTGGTCTTAGAGTCTAGTCTTTTAGAGTTTCGAGTTCTGGTCATAAGTTGTCACGCCGCCGCCGCACCATCATCATCGCCCCTGCCATCTACCACCACCGCTCCGAATCCGTATCCATATACCACCACCAATCCGTGTCCATATACCACCACCGAACCATATCCATATACTACCACCGCTACCACCACCGCTGCCATATACCACCACCATATAACCACCACCAATCCGAGTTCCTTGCTTATTAGGGTTGTTTTCGAGATCCATCTAGTTTCTGATTCGTGTTTCCTTGCCGGAGTAGGTTTCGGAAAAAAAAAGTCGGGTAGCCACGCTCCGTTTTGATGAGGACATCAATACAATTGTTACACCCACAGCCCCTGCTGCTATACATACTAGACCAATTACTAGAGCTCGTGCACGCCAACTAAATTACCAGGTACTTTCGTTTCTTGGTAATGATTCTAATGTTCATGAGAATATGATGCTGCCTAAATTGGATACATTTGTTTTGCTTACAAATGAAGGGCCTAGCTTGGAGAAGGATGAACATTGGAGCAAGAGCAAGAATGGAGTTACAAGTGATGATTTCAGGACTTTGAAGCCACCATAATGGGTGCATGAAGCCTTGGACGAAATATACAAGATGCCACTTCATAAATTTCGTCCCGAGGCTATTTTAGGTGCTGCGTCACCTTATTATTGGGCCAGGCCCATGTAATTTCGAAATACATAAGTATAGGCTATTTTTAGAGTCCGTATGTGTGGGGAAACAAGAGATAGGGTTGATTTCGGACCCCTCCACCAAGGGCCACGAAATTCTCCCCTCTTCCTCCATATATACAGCCCTTAGGGCATCGTTTAGACTTTGGGTTTTGTTTAGATTAAAAGTTCGCCATAGCTGCAACTTCGCGTACTTCGTTTGTGTTCAACGACCAGACAAAGGCGTCACAGAACCCCACCTTGATCAATAAAGCTTTCATCTTATATTCGCAATATCCAGATTGCAATCTCAGTTTCTTGCTTGTTCTTCGTTTGCTCGCAGGAAACAGACCCTCGTGGTCAGGTTGATCGTGCTCCGGCGTGGTCAATAACCTCTCGGAGTTGGTTTAGCGATTGCTAAGGCGCGACGTCCTCGCACGTTCGTAGTCGGATCGTCAAAGTCGACTTCCACCAAAGCGAAATCCACCATCTCATCGAAAGACGGGACACCTTTGCCTCTATCACCTCACTAGAGGATGCGGCCGCAGTGATGACGCTTGCTTTGGTGCGAACCGCAACCCTCTAGCTGCCCCCTCTGCGGGTGCGGCTACAGGGCACACGTTGTCTCCAGGGCAAGCTAGCCAAGACGATGCGCTGAATGGGGTCACCAATCCCCAAGCGCATCCACCTCGTCGCCACGCCATCCTGGCGATCGGCTCACGGTGATGGGACCACGGCGCCATCACCACCGGCACCGTCTGAAGCCAGGCGACGTCATGATGTGCGTCGTCTATGCCAAGCACGGCCGATCAATTGGATGAGTGGAGAGCCACCATTCAGAGCCATGGCACATGATAGAGGCGAGGGTCCCGATCTTTCGATGAGATGATAACTATCGATTTGGTGGAGACGACTTTGATGATCCGGCTACAAACATGCACGACGTTGCGCCTTAACAATCGCTAAACCAACTCCGAGAGGTTATTTGACCACGTCGAAGCACGATCAACCTGACCACGAAGGTTTATTCGTGCATGCAATCTAAAAACAAGCAAGAATATGATAATGCAATCTGAATATTGCGAATATAGATGAAGTATTGATAAAGGTGGGGATCCAAAAGTGGTCTTGGTCCGTTCGTTGGACACAAACAAAGTACACGAAGTTGCAATGGCTAACTTTTAACTAAACAAATCTCAAGCAAAAAGCTACTAGATGGATCTACTTATATAAGAGCAAGGGGTGGAGGCCAAGGAGGTGGAAGGACGTCCCAAGGCAGCCTAAAACTAACCCTAGGTCGTACAAGGCTCATGGGCCCAAGTGGAGGTGGTGCAACACCTTTGGACTTGTTGTTTGACTCGGATTTTGCTGTAGCGTCAGATTGTTTCGTCGATATCTCAATGCTCCGGACGAATTTGAAGGTGATTCCAATTGGGTTGGAAAGAGCATGAAATCGACTTTCCAACAAAAAAAGAATCACCCAATTTGAAGTCCGTATGAAAAAGTTGTTGATGTTTTGAGTCAGGTATGTCTGTGCAGTCCGAATCTGAATCCAGAACATGAGAGACTTGAACTCTATCTTCTCTTGGCCCAAAAGTGACGTGAGAGGACTTCTTGAGCAGAACCTAAACTTCTCCTTTTCCCTTATCTTCATATGTGTATTGTACAAATGTCCCATACACCTATAATTAGACAAAACACAAAAATGTGTGAAGTATTTTTGTTCTAGATAACATAAATAGATTATTGAATAGTTTGCACTAGAAATCACCTGACAAATATGCATGTATGCAATATTTTTGGTCGCATCCAAGGTAGTCATGTCCTCATCATCCTCCCCTTCTTGAAAACAAAGCCGTCCTCGACGTTGCTTAATCTGAAATGTGGCTAACAAAAGAGACAAGGTGTACATGTTGTATATGTCATCCATTTTTACTTCCCTCGATTTTTGCACATATGACACATGTATACATGAGTAACTTTCATAGTTCATAAATTCTAAGGCCAATAAATTATCACAAGAAGTAGAAGGCATGAAAATATTGCAACTCGATTTGCACATATAAGTGAAGCTCTTATTATTTCAAAAGATTGACAATGTTCATCATTAAACCATCCCAACATATGTGAAAAAATCTTACTTGCATCAAATATACATTCTACGACATGCTTAAATAAGCAAACATGTAATAAGTCATTGGACATAGAATCATCACCAAGATTAGAGGTCATATCAAAATGATTAAACATTGGTTCTTTTGCATCAACAGTTAATTCAATGGGTGCACCCAAAATTGTTGGTATTTCAGTTATTTGATCACATGACGCATTCATGATAGTAACAAGATTCTCTAAAATAGGTGGTGTGCTCAAATCAACAGGTAACTCAACACATGATGCATTCAAGTTAACTAGGCATGCATCATTCTCATGTGAAGTTATATTATCAATACCTTTATTGTCACCTTGTCGGAAAGACGTAGCTGATGTAGATACGGACATTGACAATTTACGATACTCTTGAGATGATGTCGTGCTCACAATCCAAGGTGGGGCTGCTCTAGTAGGTGCAACGGTGGAGGAACCAACCGGCGATGGTGAGCATGAACTGGAATAGTAGTTTTTGTCACCCAATGCATCCTCCTGTATCTGTCTCTCAAAGGTACAAGCACGAACATACATACCAGTAATGCAACGAGGAATATACTGAAATCTTGCCTGAATATCATGGTTCAAACGACCAAGAAATCTATTCATTGTATCATCCTCAGATTCTTCTATGTCACAATGATGCATATAAGATTTGAACTCTTGGTAGTAAGCATGAACAGTGTTGTTGCCTTGTTTAAATTGTTCAAATTTGCGAAGCAATGATGAGGACATGACTACCTTGGATATGACCAAAAATATTGCATATATGCATATTTGTCAGGTGATTTCTAGTGCAAACTATTCAATAATCTATTTATGTTATCCAGAACAAAAATACTTCACACACTTTTGTGTTTTGTCTAATTGCAGGTGTATGGGACATTTGTACAATCCACATATGAAGATAAGGAAGAAAGAGATGTTTATTTGCTGTCCAAAAAGTTCTCTCACGTCACTTTTGGTCCAAGAGAAGATAGAGTCCAAGTCTCTCACGTTCTGGATTCAGATTCGGACTGCACAGACATACCTGACTCAAAACGCACACAAGTTTTTCATACGGACTCCGAATTGGGTGATTCTTTTTTTGTTGGAAACTAGATTTCGTGCACTTTCCAACCCAATTGGAATCACCTTCAAATTCGTCCGGAGCGTTGAGTTGTGGACGAAACAATCTGATGCTGCAGCAGAATCCAAGTCAAACTACAAGTCCAAAGGTGTTACATCACCTCCACTTGGGCCCATTGGCCTTGTACGACCTAGATTTAGTTTTAGGCTGCCTTGGGACATCCTCCCACCTCCTTGGCCGCCACCCCTTGCTCCTATATAAGTAGATCCATCTAGTAGCTTTTCCTTGGGATTTGTTTAGTTAAAAGTTAGCCAACGCAACTTCGTGTACTTCGTTTGTGTCCAACGACCAGACCAAGACCGCTTACGGATCCCCACCATTATCAATACCTCATATATATTTGCAATATTCAGATTGCTTTATCATATTCTTGCTCGTTCTTCGATTGCTTGCAGGAATAGACCTTCGTGGTCAGGCTGACCGTGCTTCCGGCATCGTCAGTAACCTCAGGAGATTGGTTTAGCGATTGCTAAGGCGCAACGTCGTGCACGTTTGTAGTCGGATCGTCAAAGTCGTCTCCACCCAAATCGATAGTTATCATCTCATCGAAAGATCGGGACACCCTCGCCTCTATCACATGCGCAAGGGAAACAAGAACGGAGTTACAAGTGATGATTTCAGGACTTTGAAGCCACCATAATGGGTGCATGAAGCCTTGGACGAAATATACAAGACGCCACTTCATAAATTTCGTCCCGAGGCTATTTTAGGTGCTGCGTCACCTTATTATTGGGCCAGGCCCATGTAATTTCGAAATACATCAGTATAGGCTATTTTTAGAGTCCGTATGTGTGGGGAAACAAGAGATAGGGTTGATTTCGGACCCCTCCACCAAGGGCCACGAAATTCCCCCCTCTTCCTCCATATATACAGCCCTTAGGGCATCGTTTAGACTTTGGATTTTGTTTAGATTAAAAGTTCGCCATAGCTGCAACTTCGCGTACTTCGTTTGTGTTCAACGACCAGACAAAGGCGTCACAGAACCCCACCTTGATCAATAAAGCTTTCATCTTATATTCGCAATATCCAGATTGCAATCTCAGTTTCTTGCTTGTTCTTCGTTTGCTCGCAGGAAACAGACCCTCGTGGTCAGGTTGATCGTGCTCCGGCGTGGTCAATAACCTCTCGGAGTTGGTTTAGCGATTGCTAAGGCGCGACGTCCTCGCACGTTCGTAGTCGGATCGTCAAAGTCGACTTCCACCAAAGCGAAATCCACCATCTCATCGAAAGACGGGACACCTTTGCCTCTATGAAGTGGTATCAGATTTCCAGGTTGCTCGGTGAGATTTTACAGTTTTTCGTAGTTTAGATCGAGTCTGTTCTTCATACCTACAGTCCACGAAAAAGCCACAAAAAAATTAGGGTTAGTTCATCATATCCGAACCAATCTGAGCCTTTGCATAATCTTTTTAGGGTTTTGCTTTGTTGAATTTGCGGTTGCATCGTCATGTCTAGTTGTGATGAGGACATCAATACAATTGTTACACCCACAGCCCCTGCTGCTATACATACTGGACCAATTACTAGAGCTCGTGCACGCCAACTAAATTACCAGGTACTTTCGTTTCTTGGTAATGATTCTAATGTTCATGAGAATATGATGCTGCCTAAATTGGATACATTTGTTTTGCTTACAAATGAAGGGCCTAGCTTGGAGAAGGATGAACATTGGAGCAAGAACAAGCATGGAGATGATGGCATGCGCAAGGGGAACAAGAACGGAGTTACAAGTGATGATTTCAGGACTTTGAAGCCACCATAATGGGTGCATGAAGCCTTGGACGAAATATACAAGATGCCACTTCATACATTTCGTCCCGAGGCTATTTTAGGTGCTGCGTCACCTTATTATTGGGCCAGGCCCATGTAATTTCGAAATACATAAGTATAGGCTATTTTTAGAGTCCCTATGTGTGGGGAAACAAGAGATAGGGTTGATTTCGGACTCCTCCACCAAGGGCCACGAAATTCCCCCCTCTTCCTCCATATATACAGCCCTTAGGGCATCGTTTAGACTTTGGGTTTTGTTTAGATTAAAAGTTCGCCATAGCTGCAACTTCGCGTACTTCGTTTGTGTTCAACGACCAGACAAAGGCGTCACAGAACCCCACCTTGATCAATAAAGCTTTCATCTTATATTCGCAATATCTAGATTGCAATCTCAGTTTCTTCCTTGTTCTTCGTTTGCTCGCAGGAAACAGACCCTCGTGGTCAGGTTGATCGTGCTCCGGCGTGGTCAATAACCTCTCGGAGTTGGTTTAGCGATTGCTAAGGCGCGACATCCTCGCACGTTCGTAGTCGGATCGTCAAAGTCGACTTCCACCAAAGCGATATCCATCATCTCATCGAAAGACGGGACACCTTTGCCTCTATCAAGTGGTATCAGATTTCCAGGTTGCTCGGTGAGATTTTACAGTTTTTCGTAGTTTAGATCGAGTCTGTTCTTCATACCTACAGTCCACGAAAAAGCCACACAAAAAAAAATTAGGGTTAGTTCATCATATCCGAACCAATCTGAGCCTTTGCATAGTCTTTTTAGGGTTTTGCTTTGTTGAATTTGCGGTTGCATCGTCGGTCTAGTTGCTGGTCTTAGAGTCTAGTCTTTTAGAGTTTCGAGTTCTGGTCATAAGTTGTCACGCCGCCGCCGCACCATCATCATCGCCCCTGCCATCTACCACCACCGCTCCGAATTCGTATCCATATACCACCACCAATCCGTGCCCATATACCACCACCGATCCATATCCATATACTACCACCGCTACCACCACCGCTGCCATATACCACCACCATATATCCACCACCAATCCGAGTTCCTTGCTTATTAGGTTTGTTTTCGGGATCCATCTAGATTCCGATTCGTGTTTCCTTGCCGGAGTAGGTTTCGGAAAAAAAAAGAGTCGGGTAGCCACGCTCCGTTTAGGCCCAAAATTTTTCGAAAACGCATTTTTCGAAAAAATTTCTGGCTATCCTATTCTTGTGTGTTTCTATTGCTGCTAACCATGCCAGGATCACAAGCCGACGAGATTGAATGGGAGAATTTATCGAACAAGGAGCTTCATGATAAGTTTCAGCAAATGATGACTGAACAGGTGCAAGATGTGCTGAACAATTTTGAAGAGGCCATGGAGAAGATCACTGGCCTTGAGAAGACGTTCGAAACAAAGCTCGATAACAAGTTTAATGAATTGCTCGCGCGTCTTCCACCACCACCACCCGCTGCACCTAACGCACCTCTCCAACAACAACAACAACGACTACCTCCACGTCGCGAAGCAGACCTCCGCCGAGCAAGCCGTGTTCCTCTTGCGTTTGGCCAAACTGTTGGTGCTGCTGTTGATACTTCTGTGGCTCCTGCTGCTGATGCGGAGGAGGATGATTATGTGGGAGATTATGAGGATGAGGTTGATCAAAATCAACACTACGTGCAGCCACCTGTACCACCACCAGCAGGTCGACCTCAGGTATATATTCGTAATGGTAGGCCTGCACCACCACCTCAGGTACGAGATGATGTCCATATTCCTAAACTGAAATTGAATATTCCACCATTTGAGGGAAGATATGTTCCTGATATATATCTTACTTGGGAGTTAGAAACTGAACAACGATTTACATGTTTACAATATCCTGAGGAGAGACGAGTTGCTGCTGCTGTTTGTGCTTTCACTAGTTTTGCATGTGTATGGTGGTCTGAACATTGTAGATTGTATCCTATTCCAACTACTTGGGCTGCTTTGAAAACTGCTATGCGTACGCGTTGGGTTCCACCATATTATCAACGTGAATTGCTTCAAAAATTGCAGCGTTTAAGACAAGGAAAAAAATTCTGTAGAAGAATATTATCAGGAATTACAAACTGGCATGATTAGATGTGGTATTGTTGAGGAGAATGAAGCTATGCTTGCACGTTTTCTGGGTGGACTAAATAGAGAGATTCAGACCATTCTAGACTATAAGGAGTATACTAATATCACTCGTTTATTCCATCTTGCTTGTAAAGCTGAACGTGAAGTGCAGGATCGACAAGCATTAGGGCGAACTAACTTTTCTGCAGGCCGACCTTCATCATGGACACCACGTGCATCTTCTACTTCAACTGCACCAGCACCTCCATCCGGTGCCACCTCCAGCCGTGATACAAGAAAACAGGCACAACCACCATTATCTGCCAAGAGCGCACCTGCGGGGCCTGCACAGCGTTCTTCTTCTTCCATGGCATCAACAGGGCACACAAGTGATATTATTTGTCGTCGTTGTAAGGGAGGAGGTCATTATGCGAGAGAATGCAAATCTCCGCGTGTGATGATTGCTACCGCGGATGGTGGATATGAGTCTGCTAGTGACTATGATGAGGAGACTCTGGCTCTTATTACACGTGAAGAACATGGTGGAGATGATTCTGATCATGAGACGCAATACATGGCTCCTGAAGACGCTGACAGGTATGAATGTTTAGTTGCTCAACGTGTTTTGAGTGTGCAGGTCACACAAGCTGAGCAAAATCAGAGGCACAATTTGTTCCATACCAAGGGAGTTGTGAAGGAACGTTCTGTGCGCATCATAATAGACGGAGGGAGCTGCAACAACTTGGCTAGCATGGAGATGGTGGAGAAGCTTTCTCTCACCACAAGACCACATCCACATCCTTACTACATCCAATGGTTCAACAACAGCGGCAAGGTTAAGGTAACACGTACTGTTCGTGTGCATTTTAGTATCTCTACATATGCTGATTATGTTGATTGTGATGTGGTACCTATGCAAGCATGTTCCTTATTACTTGGTAGACCATGGCAATTTGATAAAAATTTTGTACACCATGGTAGAAACAATCACTATACTCTTGTTCATAAGGATAAAAATATTACTTTGCTTCCTATGACTCCTGATTCCATTTTGAAAGATGATATTAATAGAGCTAATAAAGCAAAACAGGAGACGAATAAGAGTGAAAATCAGATTGTGGCAAAAGAATTTGAGCAACAAATGAAGCCTAACAATAAACCATCTAGTGTTGCTTCTGAAATTAAATTGAAAAGTGCATGTTTATTTGCCACCAAATCTGATATTGATGAGCTAGATTTCGGCAAATCTGTTTGCTATGCATTTGTGTGCAAAGAGGCATTATTTTCATTCGAGGACGTGCCTTCCTCTTTGCCTCCTGCTGTCACTAACATTTTGCAGGAGTTCGCTGACGTCTTTCCACAAGACGTGCCACCGGGATTACCGCCTATTCGAGGGATTGAGCATCAGATTGACTTAATTCCCGGTGCTTCACTGCCAAACCATGCACCATACCGTACCAATCCAGAGGAGACGAAGGAGATTATGCGCCAAGTACAAGAGCTTCTCGACAAAGGTTATATA
Source organism: Triticum dicoccoides (assembly GCF_002162155.2). Classification (NCBI taxonomy): domain Eukaryota; kingdom Viridiplantae; phylum Streptophyta; class Magnoliopsida; order Poales; family Poaceae; genus Triticum; species Triticum dicoccoides. The sequence continues at coordinate 45,244 of NW_021291066.1, forward strand.
CGCGAATCCCTTAGTCCTTGTGCTGTTCCTATTATTCTAGTGCCGAAAAAGGATGGTACATCACGTATGTGTGTTGATTGTAGAGGCATTAATAATATTACTATTCGTTATCGTCATCCTATTCCTAGGCTAGATGATATGCTTGATGAATTGAGTGGTTCTACAATATTCTCCAAAGTTGATTTGCGTAGTGGCTACCACCAAATTCGTATGAAATTGGGAGATGAATGGAAAACAGCATTTAAAACTAAGTTTGGATTATATGAGTGGTTAGTCATGCCTTTTGGGTTAACTAATGCACCTAGTACTTTCATGAGATAAATGAACGAAGTTTTACGTGTTTTCATTGGACGATTTGTGGTAGTTTACTTTGATGACATACTGATTTGTAGCAGATCTTTGGAAGAACATTTGGAACATTTACGTGCTGTTTTTATTGCTCTACGTGATGCACGTTTGTTTGGTAACCTTGGGAAGTGCACCTTTTGCACCGACCGAGTATCTTTTCTTGGCTATGTTGTTACTCCACAGGGAATTGAAGTTGACAAAGCCAAGATTGAAGCTATTGAGAGTTGGCCGCAGCCCAAAACGGTCACACAAGTGAGGAGTTTTCTTGGCCTCGCTGGATTCTATAGGCGTTTTGTGAGAGATTTCAGCACCATTGCTGCACCTCTCAACGAGCTTACAAAGAAGGATGTGCCTTTTGTTTGGGGTACCGCACAGGAAGAAGCCTTCACGGTATTGAAAGATAAGTTGACACATG
>NW_021291067.1:0-1014 GCF_002162155.2 Triticum dicoccoides
AATTTGAGCGTGTCGAGGTTCAGACTGAAGAAACTGAACCTGAGCGTGTCGAGGTTCAGACTGAAGAAACCCATGTTGAGGTACACACCAAAGAAACTGAAACTGTTGTCAACATTGAGACTGAAGACACTGATCACGAGGGTATTGGCGAGGTGTTGAAAAGACCAGTGAAGAAAACCAAGATGATCAGTGAACTTGTGTGTGTAGTAGAACCAAAAATAAGAAGGGCTAAGGCGAAGAAGGGCACACGACGTGGTAGGAAGAAGTAGAACAGAGAATAGTTTGAAAATTTGGGACATGTAATAATATTTGTAACTTGGTGCGTACTGGTAGTCACTATGTATCCCCATATTTCTATTCGAACTTGTTTGTCTAAACCAGCCAAATAAAATTCAAATTTAAATTTAAATTTGGGCTATTGATGTTTTAGTGCTATCTAAAGTACCTCAACTGAAATATGTTTGCTTGCTGATCATTCTGATCCCTTTTGGTAAGTTGAACTCATAGTCATGAAAAGTGTGTTTCAAATGACCTCCAAAGGTAGGGTAAACGGCCTCATATTTAAGCAAGTTTTTTTGGCACCTTGTCTAAACTAGCCAAATAATTTTTCTACACATCTATTCTACCTATATAGTGTAAATCTAAAGTCTCACTATTTATTGAATTAATTTTCTATTTTTTCTTTTCTTTTTGAAAAAACAAGGTTTAATAGAAAATTATATATAAAACAAGTTTAAAACATGAAAATGAGAAAAGTAAGTTCAGATCTTTATTAGTCAATCCAAAATGAAGTTTTGGTGAGGTTTTCACACTTTTCATTTTCAAAACTCCACCTACTCTCGGGTGCCCACTACTCTCTCCCTTCAACTCCATACTACATTGTTTGAGGAATAACAATTTTGTGAAGGATTTTTCGTAAAAATGTATGTAAACCATATTTATATTTTTTTCTCGTTACTATACGACATAATAAGACTATGTGCGCAAGTTTTATATTTTTTTGATTTTTTTTGA
>NW_021291068.1:0-1200 GCF_002162155.2 Triticum dicoccoides
CTGCGTTTACAAGAAAGTGAGTGGGAGCTCTGTAGCATTTCTCATATTATATGTAGATGACATACTCTTGATGGGAAATAATATAGAATTTCTGGACAGCATTAAGGCCTACTTGAATAAGTGTTTTTCAATGAAGGACCTTGGAGAAGCTGCTTATATATTAGGCATCAAGATCTATAGAGATAGATCGAGACGCCTCATAGGTCTTTCACAAAGCACATACCTTGATAAGATTTTGAAGAGGTTCAAAATGGATCAGTCCAAGAAGGGGTTCTTGCCTATGTTACAAGGTGTGAGATTGAGCTCGGCTCAGTCACCGACCACGGCAAAAGATAAAGAAGAGATGAGTGTCATCCCCTATGCTTCAGCCATAGGATCTATTATGTATGCCATGCTGTGCACCAGACCCGATGTAAACCTTGCCGTAAGTTTGGTAGCAAGATAACAAAGTAATCCCGGCAAGGAACACTGGACAGCGGTCAAGAATATCCTGAAGTACCTGAAAAGGACGAAGGACATGTTTCTCGTTTATGGAAGAGACGAAGAGCTCGTCGTAAAGGGTTACGTCGACGCTAGCTTCGACTCAGATCTGGATGACTCTAAGTCACAAACCGGATACGTGTATATGTTGAATGGTGGAGCAGTAAGCTGGTGCAGCTGCAAGCAGAGCGTCGTGGCGGGATCTACGTGTGAAGCGGAGTACATGGCAGCCTCGGAGGCAGCGCATGAAGCGATTTGGGTGAAGGGGTTCATCACCGACCTAGGAGTCATACCCAATGCGTCGGGGCCGATCAAACTCTTCTGTGACAACACTGGAGCTATTGCCCTCGCCAAGGAGCCCAGGTTTCACAAGAAGACCAGGCACATCAAGCGTCGTTTCAACTCCATCTGTGAAAATGTTCAAGATGGAGACATAGAAATTTACAAAGTGCACACGGATCTGAATGTCGCAGATCCGCTGACTAAACCTCTCTCGCGTGCAAAACATGATCAACACCAGAACTCTATGGGTGTTCGATTCATCACAATGTAACTAGATTGGTGACTCTAGTGCAAGTGGGAGACTGTTGGAAATATGCCCTAGAGGCAATAATAAAAGTATTATTATATTTCAATGTTCATGATAAATGTCTTTTATTCATGCTATAACTGTATTATCCGGAAATCGTAATACACGTGTGAATACTTAGACCACAATAT
>NW_021291069.1:0-830 GCF_002162155.2 Triticum dicoccoides
CTTTAGGTGCAAGACCATTGAAGGTATTATTCAAAAATAGAGTAACCATTATTCTCCTTAAATGAATAACCGTATTGCGATAGACATAATCCAATCATGTCTATGCTCAACGCAAACACCAATCTCGGTGGTAGAGGGAGCGTGCGATGCTTGATCATATCAACCTTGGAAACACTTCCAACATATATCGTCAGCTCACCTTTAGCTAGTCTCCGTTTATTCCGTAGCTTTTATTTCGAGTTACTAACACTTAGCAACCGAACCGGTATCCAATACCCTGGTGCTACTAGGAGTACTAGTAAAGTACACATTAACATAATGTATATCCAATATACTTCTATCGACCTTGCCAGCCTTCTCATCTACCAAGTATCTAGGGTAATGCTGCTCTAGTGGTTGTTCCCCTTATTACAGAAGCACTTAGTCTCGGGTTTGGGTTCAATCTTGGGTTTCTTCACTAGAGCAGCAGCTGAATTGCCGTTTCATGAAGTATCATTTTGTTCCCTTGCCCTTCTTGAAACTAGTGGTTTCACCAACCATCAACAATTGATGCTCCTTCTTGATTTCTACTTTCGCGGTGTCAAACATCATGAATATTTCAAGGATCATCATATCTATCCCTGATATGTTATAGTTAATCACGAAGCTCTAGCAGCTTGGTGGCAATGACTTTGGGGAAACATCACTATCTCATCTGGAGGATCAACTCCCACTCGATTCAAGTGATTGTTGTGCTCAGACAATCTGAGCACAAGCTCAACGATTGAGCTTTTCTCCCTTAGTTTGCAGGCTAAGAAAATCGTCGGAGGTCTTATACCTCTTGACGTGGG
>NW_021291070.1:0-652 GCF_002162155.2 Triticum dicoccoides
CAAAACTCTTCTTAGCTCAAACTGACAGGATGGGCACGAAATTTTTTTGACCAATTTTTTTTTTGACTGCCCGGACCCAAAAACTGGAAACGGGTCAAAAAAACTTCCTATAATGGCACCTGTCTCAAAACACTCAGAAACACCTAAAAATAGGATAGCCAGAAAATTTTTCGAAAAATGCGTTTTCGAAAAATTTTGGGCCTAAACGGAGCGTGGCTACCCGACCAGTTTTTTTTTTCCGAAACCTACTCCGGCAAGGAAACACGAATCGGAATCTAGATGGATCCCGAAAACAAACCTAATATGACAAGAACTCGGATTGGTGGTGGATATATGGTGGTAGATGGCAGCGGTGGTGGTATATGACAGCTGTGGTGGTATATGGATACGGATTCGAAGCGGTGGCGGATAAGCGGTGGTGGTAGATGGCAGGGGTGATGATGATGGTGCGGCGGCGGCGTGACAACTTATGACCAGAACTCGAAACTCTAAAAGACTAGACTCTAAGACCAGCAACTAGACACGACGATGCAACCGCAAATTCAACAAAGCAAAACCCTAAAAAGATTATGCAAAGGCTCAGATTGGTTCGGATATGATGAACTAACCCTAATTTTTTTTGTGGCTTTTTCGTGGACTGTAGGTATGAAGA
>NW_021291071.1:0-3559 GCF_002162155.2 Triticum dicoccoides
TTTAAGTTTAACACCAATCTCGATGGTAGAGGGAGCATGTGATGCTTCATCACATGAACCTTGGAAACACTTCCAACACATATCGTCATCTCACCTTTAGCTAGTCTCTGTTTGTTCCATAGCCTTTTATTTTGAGTTACCAACACTTAGCAACCAAACCGGTATCTATTACCCTGGTGCTACTAGGAGTACTAGTAAAGTACACATTAATATAATGTATATCCAATATACTTTTGTCGACCTTGCCAGCCTTCTCATCTACCAAGTATCCAGGGCAATTTTGCTTCAGTGACCGTTCCCCTCATTACAGAAGCACTTAGTCTCGAGTTTGGGTTCAAACTTTGGGTTTCTTCACTAGAGCAGCAACTGATTTGTCGTTTCATGAAGTATCCCTTCTTGCCCTTGCCCTTCTTGAAACTAGTTGTTTCACTAACCATCAACAATTGATGCTCCTTCTTGATTTCTACTTTCGCGGTGTCAAATATCACGAATAGCTCAAGGATCATCATATCTATCCCTGATATGTTATAGTTCATCACGAAGCTCTAGTAGCTTGGTGGCAATGACTTTGGAGAACCATCACTATCTCTTAAGGAAGATTAACTCCCACTCGATTCAAGTGATTGTAGTACTCAGATAATCTGAGCACATGCTCAACGATTGACCTTTTCTCCCTTAGTTTGCAGGCTTAAGAAACTCGTCAGAGGTCTCATACCTCTTGACATGGGCACGGGCCTGAAATCCCAATTCCATCCCTTTGAACATCTCATATGTTCCATGATGTTTCAAAATCGTCTTCGGCGCCTCAATTCTAAATCGTTTAACATTATTGAACTATCACGTAGTCATCAAAACGTGTATGTTAGATGTTCGCAACATCCACAGACGATGTTCGAGGTTTAGCACACCGAGCGGTGCATTAAGGACATAAGCCTTCTGCGTAGCAATGAGGACAATCCTCAGTTTACAGACCTAGTCCGCATAATTGCTACTATCAACTTTCAACTAAATTTTCTCTAGGAACATATCTAAAACCAGGGCGGAGCCCAATGGGCCAACCCTGTGGCACAAGCTACAGGGTCCAAGAATTTTTTTAGTGCTAATTAACAGTCATTCGGCCCAAGGCAATAGGGTGGCCCAGCAAGTGTGCCACAGGTCCGATGAGACCAGCCCACGCGGCCGCAGGAGGCTCGTGGCTTCGGCTTCTAACATCCCACTACCCACGTCATGTACGCACACCGTTATACGCTCGATCCCTTCACACGCACACCGGCACACACGATTAGCGTTAGATGAATCGATCCATCTCCCTTCTCCTAATCTCCTGTAAGTCGATCAATCTTTCCAATCCCATATTTTTATTCACTAAAAAAAGAGATCTCGATCGATCTCCTCGTCTCATGTATTGTGTCCCAAACAAATCGATGCGCAGCGGCGGCGATCGATCTATCGATCGAATCGATCCATCCCTGATAGGTGGGCGGCCGGCAAACGCGTACCCGAAGCAGCGGCAACAGGCAGGCCGAAGACCGCGGATCGATGACTGACGCTGTAGCCTGCAGCGCCGACGCAACCACGCCTCCGTCGCGAGTGATGGCCACGTCGCACGCCGGAATTTCTCTTCCCCTCTGATAGCTAATTAGTAATATGTTTTTGAATTTTTCGTTTAGATTACATTCATTACTTGATTCGAATTATGTTCGATATCCTGGTTTGTGTTGTTTTCTCTATATATTTTTACAAGTCGCAGCAATTGTATGTATAAAATTGGGGCTAGTAAGTTAAACCTTATTGAAATATATTAAAATGTATTCCCACCGTCTCAAAATAAGTGACTCGACTTTATACTAGTTTTAGTACAATGTTAGTACAAAGTCGAGTCACTTATTTTGGGACCGAGGGAGTATGTGTTTTGGCAAAACATGGGGCATTAGCTATTGTTTTAAGTTGTAATTAGGTATACTTCACAGGCTTCACAATTTTGATTTCTCATTTGTAATTTTAATTGTTAAATGCACATAATATGGACAAGTTTCTTTTCAAAAGAAAGGCACCATCACATTTGCAATTAGGTATCCATGACATCCTTTTCAAGTAATTTTGTCGCACTACATTAAGTAGTTTGACTATTGCCTTTTCTTTTATAAATTGACGTCTATTATATTTGGTAATTCATGTTACAAGTTGTGAAACACATGTTTATTAGTGCATTATTGCTTGAAATTTTTACGGCATGGTTAAGTAGTGCATCACGGTAACATTAGCTCCAGATCCGCCCCTGTCTAAAACAGTAGAACTAAAGCGCAAGTTACGACATAATTTGCAAAGACCTTTTGACTATGTTCATGATAATTAAGTTCATCTAATTTAATGAACTCCCACTCAGATGGACATCCCTCTAGTCATCTAAGTGATACATGATTCGAGTCAACTAGGCCGTGTCCGATCATCACGTGAGACGGACTAGTCATCATCGGTGAACATCTTCATGTTGATCGTATCTGCTATATGACTCATGTTCGACCTTTTGGTCTCTTGTGTTCCGAGGCCATGTCTGTACATGCTAGGCTCGTCAAGTCAACCTAAATGTTTTGCTTGTGTAAATCTGGCTCACACCCGTTGTATTCAAATGTTAGAATCTATCACACCCGATCATCACGTGATGCTTCGAAACAACGAACCTTCTCAACGGTGCATAGTTAGGGGGAACACTTTCTTGAAATTTTAGCGAGGGGTCATCTTATTTATGCTACCGTCATTCTAAGCAAATAAGATGTAAAAACATGATAAACATCACATGCAATCAAATAGTGACATGATATGGCCAATATCATTTTGCTCCTTTTGATCTCCATCTTCGGGGTGCCATGATCATCATCGTCACCGGCATGACACTATGATCTCCATCATTGTGTCTTCATGAAGTTGTCTCGCCAACTATTACTTCTACTACTATGGCTAGAAACTTCCGTGTGCAGCCACATGCTACTATGGGCTCTAGCATAGTTGACTAAGTTGTGCGAACTCTTACGGGGTAGACTAGCAGATGTAGGGGATGTAGGTGTACCGGTTTACCCCACATGTAAGGTGCTAGCGCTTCTGAAAGACTATGTCTCGGTTATCCGCCTTCTCAAACACCCTGTAGTGCGAGAAACCAAACGGAGGCGATCGAGTCTTGTGGGAAAAGTGCGCAAACCTCTGCAGAGTAACAAACTAATCATGATTAGCCGTGTCCCCGGTTATGGACATTTTGAGTATCTAGTTCTTGGATTATCCTGTTGATCTCAACACGTTACTTATTATAATTTGTTTGGGTTTAATGAGTACTTTTAATTGGGATTGAGGATGCTGTCAACCATTCTCAATGTTTAACAACCACCATGATAGTTAAATAAATTTTATTCCTTTGAAGTAGGGAAAAATTGGCTTTTCGCAAAAACTGTAATCATAGAGCTTTCCACCAGCCATATATGCATGTAGTATAGCCTATTCTTTCATTACTCTCTATGTGTTACATTGCCAGCATATTCCATGTGCTGACCCGTTTTCGGGCTGCAAC
>NW_021291072.1:0-1216 GCF_002162155.2 Triticum dicoccoides
TGGGTAAAGCCCCTTTTGAAGTTCTCTATGGACGACGGTGTCGAACACCCCTTAACTGGTCAGAGACCGGGGAAAGACAATTCTTTGGCCCGGATATGATTCAGGAAGCAGAAGAACAAGTTCGCATCGTTCGTGAAAAGTTGAAAACAGCCCAATCTCGTCAAAAGAGTCAATATGACCGAAAACATAAGGCTATGACTTTCAAGGTTGACGAGAAGGCTTATCTTCGGGTCACCCCTCTGAAGGGAACCCATCGTTTCGGTATCAAAGGCAAATTGGCTCCTCGTTACATTGGACCTTTTCGCATTCTCGCCAAACGAGGAGAAGTTGCCTACCAGTTGGAACTACCTCCGCACCTCTCCAGAGTCCACGATGTCTTCCACGTTTCTCAACTCAGGCGTTGCTTCTCGGATCCTATCCGTGGAGTGGACCACGAAATGCTTGATCTCCAAGATAATCTTACATATCGAGAGTACCCCATTCGTATCCTCGATCAGCCCAAACGTACCACCCGACGTCATAATATCAAGTTTCTCAAAGTTCAATGGTCGCACCATTCTGAGGATGAAGCAACTTGGGAAAGGGAGGATCGTCTTCGACTCGAGTATCCCGCCTTCTTCCCGGAGGAACCCAAATCTCGGGACGAGATTCTTTTGAGTGGGGGTGAGTTGTCACACCCTAGCTAGTCATGCATTAGAGTGTGTGCATCATGTTTAAAATTCCATTTAATTTTGAAATGGGGATTTGTGAAACCCTCAGAATCATTTCTGAAAATGATCCAAATAAAAATTTCTCCAAAAAGGTCCAAGAAAATGCTCATGTTGCTCTCTGAAAATATTGGACAGAGATAAAAATCAAACCAATATTTTTAAGAGCTCATAGGTATTTATTTTGGGCATTTGGAATTAATGTATAAATATTTGCATTGGAAATATATTAGTTATATATATTAATATATGTCCAAAAACTATGCCACCTGTTGGGGAGCTCTGGAATAATATATCTAGCTCCTGCAAAAATTGGCATAAGGAAATAAAATGATTTAATATTTTATTTAAATCAAAACAAATGTCAGAAATTAGAAAACAGAAATAAATAAAAGGGAGGACCTTACCTGGGCCTTTTACCTGGCGCCTCTGGCCCAGCCAGCTGGCCGGCCCAGCCCACCTCCTCCTCTGTCGTCTTCGTCCTCGACAGAGGGAGGGGAGTGTGCCCG
>NW_021291073.1:0-1192 GCF_002162155.2 Triticum dicoccoides
GTTCTGTGTTTGTGATCCATGATTCAGCTACTACCACGCATTGGGCCCGAAACCAATGGACCCTCTCGGCTTCTTGATCACCCTTGTCCTCTGTCCAGGAGTTGCAAGTAGTTTCTGGTGTTTGTAGTATGCTGGAGGCCGTGGGCAGCGCTGACCGTAGGGGTGGGCTGTGATGCGGTAGGCACGTGGCACGGTGTACCGGGCGCCCGTTTGGTGTCTCGGGAACCCTGTTCACATCGTTTGGGGCTGTGAGCGAAACTCCGGCCGGATCTCCTCATGGATGGAACCCGAATAGGCGATAAACCTGGACTAGAGACTTGAGTGTTTAGGCAGGTCGTGGCCGACACCCACGTTGGGCTTCCGCTTGAAGGTTGCCGAGTACATGTCGTGTAAACGGCGGTAAGTGGTGAGAGCGTGTGTGAAGAAGTACACCCCTGCAGGGTTAACATCATCTATTCGAATAGTCGTGTCCGCGGTAAAGGACTTCTGGGTTGCTTATATCAGTTCATAGACAAGTGAAAGTGGATACTCTAAAATACGCAAGATAAGCGTGAGTTCTATGGATGGCGTTCTCGTAGGGAGACGGGAGCGGATCCATAGTGGTGTATTGATATGGTGAATATGTGGACTCGTGTGCGCCACCTCAAAAGAGTTACTTGCAGTCTTAGTTCAGGATAGCCACTGAGTCAAAGCTGGCTTGCTGCAGTTAAACTCCACCATCCCCTTGTTGATAATGATGCATGTGTAGATAGATCTGATGTAAGTCTTGCTGGGTACATTTGTACTCACGTTTGCCTATTTTATGTTTTTGCAGAGAGACTTCAGTCTCACTAGTAGTTCCGCTTGGACTTCGACGTTTAGCTTGATACCTCAGCTACGATCTTGTGCCCTCGGCAGGATCTGATAGATAGTCAGGCTTCTCAGCCTTTTTCATTTATAGATGTCTGTACTCAGACATGATAGCTTCCGCTTGTGCTTTGACTTGTATGCTCTGATTGTTGGGTCGTGAGACCCATGTTTGTAATATCTCGCTCCTCGGAGCCTAATGAATAAATTACTTGAGTCGTAGAGTCATGTTGTGATGCCATGTTGTATTTGCACATATCGAGCATATTGTGTGTATGTTATTGAAATGCTTGGTATGTGTGGGATCTGACCATCTAGTTGTTTATCTTTAGTAGCCTCTCTTACC
>NW_021291074.1:0-1312 GCF_002162155.2 Triticum dicoccoides
CGGGCATGACCCAGGAAAGTGTGTCCGGCCAAATGGGATCGAGCGTGTTGGGTTATGTGGTGCACCCCTGCAGGGAAGTTAATCTATTCGAATAGCCGTGATCTTCGGTAACAGGACGACTTGGAGTTGTACCTTGACCTTATGACAACTAGAACCGGATACTTAATAAAACACACCCTTCCAAGTGCCAGATACAACCGGTGGTCGCTCTACCTCAGGGATATGAGGAGGGGATCGCCGGGTAGGATTATGCTATGAGATGCTATTTGGAGATGTTACTTGGAGATGCTACTTGGAGGACTTCAATCTACTCTCTTCTACATGCTGCAAGACGGAGGCTGCCAGAAGCGTAGTCTTCGACAGGATTAGCTATCCCCCTCTTATTCTGGCATTCTGCAGTTCAGTCCACTGATATGGCCTCTTTACACACATACCCATGCATATGTAGTGTAGCTCCTTGCTTGCGAGTACTTTGGATGAGTACTCACGGTTGCTTTCTCCCCCCTTTTTTCCCCTTTCCTTCCTTCCTGGTTGTCGCAACCAGATGCTGGAGCCCTGGAGCCAGACGCCACCGTCGACGACGACTACTACACTGGAGGTGCCTACTACTACGTGCAGCCCGTTGACGACGACCAAGAGTAGTTAGGAGGATCCCAGGCAGGAGGCCTGCGCCTCTTTCGATCTGTATCCCAGTTTGTGCTAGCCATCTTATGGCAACTTGTTTAACTTATGTCTGTACTCAGATATTGTTGCTTCCGCTGACTCGTCTATGATCGAGCACTTGTATTCGAGCCCTCGAGGCCCCTGGCTTGTATTATGACGCTTGTATGACTTATTTTATTTGTAGAGTTGTGTTGTGATATCTTCCCGTGAGTCCCTGATCTTGATCGTACACATTTGCGTGCATGATTAGTGTACGATTGAATCGGGGGCGTCACAAGTTGGTATCAGAGCCGACTGCCTGTAGGAATCCCCCTTCCAACTCCTTGGCCGAAGTCGAGTCTAGACTTTACAAAACTTTTACTAACATGGCTGTGCGGCCCATGGGCCCACGTCGCCATTGGGTGGTACTAGGATCTTTTACTCCTCGACCTTTACTCTGGGACGCTGATCTCTCCTCTATTCGGGTTAAATGAAGTTTACTAAATCTAACAATAGGATCTCGTTATCACTTTCACCCGGAGAGCCCCTTGTTACTGATGATCGTCTGCTGCACCAGAAGACCCTGAAGATACTCTCCGCTGTTAACCCGAGAACTTGTGTTCATCGCGTTTGCAATTCCCCTTCCACCGCAAACCCTTATGGATAACTA
>NW_021291075.1:0-1689 GCF_002162155.2 Triticum dicoccoides
GGCGTCGGCTGACGTGACGGAGGTGTAGGTGAACCGCCACCACCACCACCACCACCACCACCGCCACCGCCACCACCACCACCGTAGGGGGGTGGACTTGTTGTCCTTGGCGCCTCGCCTGGAAACTTGATAAACTTCTTTTGCCATAGAATGAAATGGCGCTTGACATCTCCAAGTCTTTTCTCCCCTTCAGGTGTAGCAATGTCAATCTCCAGGTCCTCAAACCCTTGGACTATGTCCTCCACCGTGACGCGAGCATAGCCATCTTGAATGGGGTTGTTGTGGTGGAGTGCTCCAGGTAAACATGGTAAAGCACTGCCGATGGCTACCTTCATGGACATGTTCCCGATAGGATAATACAGATGACATTCTTTCATCTCCTTTATATCGTCCACGGGGTAGCGAGGAGGCTCCGGTGAAGTAATTTCGACCACCAGAGGCTCCGGTGCAGTAATTTCGACCACCAGAGGCTCCGGTGCAGTAATTTCGATCGTCGGTGCATCTGCACCAGCCGGTGGGGCCTCCGTGGAAGCCACGCTGCTTCTCCGCTGCTGGCTTCCGAGATCCGCTGGATGATCTTCATGCTGCACCCGAGCTGCATCTCTTTCGGCTACTAGTACACTCATGGTTTTCTTCATCACATCCATTTCCGATGCCAACCGCGCCACAACATCTGCTTCCCGATCCATCTTTCTCTTATGGCTTCTGTAACCGTACGGGTCATCGTTCTGGGGGAACCCTATTTTCCACGGAATGTGCCCCATGCCTCGTACACGTCCTCCGTGTTCAGGATTCCCGAGGGCTTTTGTCAGCGCGTCGTTCTCTCTGTTTAACTTGATCTTCCCCTGTTGAGCATCCCTCATTGCGTTAATAAGGGCTTGGGTGGGTTTAATTAATTTGCCCCGGTAAACACACTCCCCTGTCTCCGGGTTCAGCGTTCCCCCATGCCCGTACCACCAGCTTTTGGCCCTTGGGTCCCATCGCTCCGTACCTGGACGGATTCCTCGCGCCGTCAGCTCGTTCTCCATCTTCTCCAACCTAGGCACCCAAATGCGATACCCTCCTGGCCCCATAACATGATTGTACTCCTTCTTAGCCGCATTTTCCTTATTTTTTTTTTCGATATTTGAATGAACTGCTCCGATTTCTTTTGCTTCACAAATTCTGGCCAATCATGTTTCAGTTTCTCATATTGTCCTTTGAAATCCGGAGTCTTGTTCTGCTTGACAAAGTCATGGACTAGATTTTGCTTGAATTTCCGGAATGCGTCGGCCATCTTATGAAGAGCGAACTATTTGACTAGCCTCCTCCTCTCCTTGTTTTCCTCAATCTTGTTACCCTCCTCATCGAATTTGTTGTATTCCGGAGGTAGAACGAAATGTTCCATAAGCTTCTTGAAGCAATCTTTTTTTGTTCTCTTATCGACAAAAGTGAAACCATCAATTCGTGCCTTCTTTGGCTCATTCCACTCCTGGACGGTGATCGAGACGTTGTCTCTAACAATGGCTCCGCATTGGCTGACAAACTTGGTGGCGTTCTTGCGGGGCTCCAGCGGCCTGCCGGTTGCACTGTCGACAACCTCGATGGTGCATGTTTCTCCTTGTTTCATCGTCTTGGTTGCGCCACGCTTTGACGACGTACTCGATTGTTTCGACGATCCGGCCGAGGGCTAAAATAAGAAAGAGTCGC
>NW_021291076.1:0-1004 GCF_002162155.2 Triticum dicoccoides
GACAAAAACAGCGAGTGTTGATGACCGACACGTAAACGCACCCCGTGGTTCGTCAATCATGGAAATCACTCCAGGACCACAAAACAGTGAGTAATAGTCCATGAAACGGGCCAGTATCAGCCAGAACTACGAGTGTTGATGACCGACACGTAAACGCACCCCGGGGTTCGTTAGTCGTGGAAATCACTTCGGGACCCGAAAACGGTGAGTAATATTCCAGGAAACGGACCAGAATTGGCAAAATTTGTGAGTGTTGACGACTGACCAGTAAACGCACCCCAGGGTTCGACAACCATGGAAATCGCTTTGGGACCCCAAAACTGAGTAATAGTCCATGATACGGGTCAGCATGGACAAAAACCGCGTGTGTGGATGACCGACACGTAAGCGCACCTTGGGGTTCGACAATCATGGAAATCGGTTTGGAACCCCAAAACGGTGAGTAATAGTCCACGAAACATCTCAGAATTGACAAAAACCGTGAGTGTTGATGATCGACACGTAACGCATCCCAGGGTTCGTTAATTGTGGAAATCACCCCTGGACCCGAAAACAGTGAGTAATAGTCCACGAAACAGGCCAGAATCAGCCAAAACTGCGAGTGTTCATGACCGACACGTAATCGCACCTTGGGGTTCAACAACTATGAAAATCGCTTCGGGACCCCAAAACGGTGAGTAATAGTCCATGAAACGGGACAGAATTGGCCAATACTGTGAGTGTCGATGATGGACATGTAAATGCACCCCGAGGATCGTCAATCATGGAAATCGCTTTGGGACCCCAAAACGCTGAGTAATAGTGCACGAAGTGGACCAGAATCGGCCAAAATTGTGAGTGTTGATTACCGACACGTAAACGCACCCGGGGTTCGTTAAGCGTGGAAATCACTTCGGGACTCGAAAATGGTGAGTAATAGTCCAAGAGACGGACCAGAATTGGCAAAATTTGTGAGTGTTGACGACTGACCAGTAAACGCACCCCAGGGTTCGACAACCATGGAA
>NW_021291077.1:0-2018 GCF_002162155.2 Triticum dicoccoides
GCCTTACCTTTGCCCGGGACCGTTTGCGCCTTTTGGCTCACGTATATGATAGTGTCGCTAGCATCCATATGATAAGGAGCCCGGGCTGACATGACTAGTCGTAAACCCAAAGTGGCACAGACTTACAGGGACAGGCATCCATGACCCAGCTTCGAACGTGTCGGTCATCAGCAAGTGGGTCCGGGCTGTAGCACTGGGCTAGCAGGACTCCGGTAAACCGGGCTGTAGCGGGCTAACAGGACTCCGGTACTCAAAGCGTGACATTTCCCTGAAGGGACAGACACAGGAACGAAGAAGGACACATGCCGGCCAGCCTAAGTGTTCCCGAGCAGTAGCAAGCTACCATGGCTCAGCGGTAACACTAGGAGACATTTCCCGGTAAGAGAGGCTACTAAAGATAAACAACTAGGTAGTCAGATCCCACACATACCAAGCATTTCAATCATACACACAATATGCTCGATATGTGCAAAAACAACGAAGCATCACAACATGACTCTACGACACAAGTACTTTATTTAAGGCTCAGGGAGCCATACATAGCATACACAAAGGTACGGGTCTCACGACCCAACATTCAAGTCATACAGTCATACAAACCAACAGCGGAAGTAACTTGTCTGAGTACAAACAACTAGTAAAATAAAAGAGGCTTGGAAAGCCTAGCTATACTACATGGTCCTTCACAAGCTCAGGGTCACCACCTGGGCCTTTAGCCTACTCGTTGATGTCAATGTCTACATAGAACCCATCAGAAGGGGTTGCAGCGTCTTCTGTAAAAATGTAAATTATAGCAACATGAGTACAAAAGGTACTCAGCAAGACTTACATCAGATCCTACATACATGCATATTATCAAGAAGGGTTGGTGGAGTTATTGCAGCAAGCCAGCTTTGACTCTTGGCTAGACTATCCTACGATACTTCAACTTGAAATGGTTTTGCGCACACGAGTCCACTACTCACCAATTCAATACACTACCGAGGATCCGCCTCCGTCTCCCTACGGATGAGCCATCCTCGGCACTCACACTTATCTTGAGGCTTTTAGCAGTTTTCATTTACTTGTCTATGAACTGTATAGGCAACCAAGTAGTCCTCTACCGCGGACGCGGCTATTCGAATAGATCATGTTAACCCTGCAGGGGTGTACTTCTTCATACACACTCTCACCACTTACCGTCGTTTACACGACATGTACTCGGCAACCTTCAAGCGGAAGCCCAATGTGGGTGTCGGCCACGACCTACCTAACCACCTAAGCCTCCAGTCCAGGTTTATCGCCTATCCAGGTTCCATCCGCAGGGAGTCCGGCCGAGGTTTCCCATACGGCCCCGAACGATGTGAACAGGGTTCCCGAGATACCTAACGGGTATTCGGTACACCCGGCCACATACCTACCGCATCACAGCCCACCCCTACGGTCAGCGCTGTCCACGGCCTCCAGTAGGCTACAACACCAGAAACTACTTGCAACTCCTGGACGGAGAACTAGGGTGAATAAGAAGTCGAGAGGGTCCATTGGTTTCGGGCCCAATGCACGGTAGTAGCTGAATCTTAAATCACACATACAGATCTCAGTGCTTAAGGTCGGCTTCAATGAAACAACCCACCATGTACTCCTACATGGCCTCTCATCGATACCTTTACCAAATCGTGTTCACCACACCACTCTCATTACCGACATAATCATTTCACTCTAGCCCATCACCTAGATGAACCAGACCTGACACGACTCTAAGCATAGCAGGCATAGCAAGGTAGGAACAACACATACATATGGCTCATACAACTCCTACACATGCTAGTGGGTTTCATCTAGTTACTGTGGCAATGACAGGTCATGCAGAGGAAATGGGTTCAACTACCGTAGCACACAGCAGTTTGAAACGCGTTGTCTTAATGCAGTAAAAGAGAGCAGGAGCGAGAACATGGGATTGTATCGATATGATCAAATGGTTGGTTGCTTGCCTGATGGTTCGATGCACTGATACGGTTCTTCGTTAGGGTAATCACGGT
>NW_021291078.1:0-1296 GCF_002162155.2 Triticum dicoccoides
ATTTCACTCTAGCCCATCACCCAGATGAACCAGACCTGACACGACTCTAAGCATAGCAGGCATAGCAAGGTAGGAACAACACATACATATGGCTCAAACAACTCCTACACATGCTAGTGGGTTTCATCTAGTTACTGTGGCAATGACAGGTCATGCAGAGGAAATGGGTTCAACTACCGTAGCACACAGCAGTTTGAAACGCGTTGTCTTAATGCAGTAAAAGAGAGCAGGAGCGAGAACATGGGATTGTATCGATATGATCAAATAGTTGGTTGCTTGCCTGATGGTTCGATGCACTGATACGGTTCTTCGTTAGGGTAATCACGGTACTCCTCGGAGGCAGAACCTGTCGCAAAGTACACCGATACACAACCATCACCAAACAATGTGCAACAATATGATGCATGCATGAAACATGGCAATATGAGTGTGTTGGGCTAATGCAACTAAAGCCAAAAGGGTTTGAACAAATTTGAATCAAAGATTCAAATTTCAAACTCAAACATGGCCTTTTAAAGTGCTTTTCCTTGTTCTGCTTAAAACATCAATTTAACTTGTTTGATCATGCATGAAAATAGTACAGATGGATAGATTGGATTTTTCTGATCATTTTTCATATATAATTTGTCCAATTTGGAGTTACAGAATAAAAGTTATGAATTTTTGAAGTTTAAATAATATTCTGGAATTTCCTGATTTAATTTAAATCCAGAAATATGATTATTGCGCCAGCATGACGTCAGCATGACGTCAGTGGTCAACTGCGGCTGGCTGAGGTCAAACCTGACGTGTGGGGCCCACACGTCAGTGACAGGGGGGTTAAACAGAGTGAAATTAATCCTAATTACTAATTAGGGGCGCTGGGGCCCACTGGTCAGTGTCAGGGGGTTAACTAACAGTGGTTAGCGCTAATCCTAATTAGCTACAGGGCTGGGCCCACCTGTCAGGGACTCAGGGGGGGGGGTCCTGCCGTGGTCAAAGTGGGTCAAACCCACCGGCGACGTGACGCCGGCGAGGCCCGAGACGGCGGCGCGATGCGGGATCGCGCTACAGGGCACGGGCGAGGCTGTGCTTGGGCTCGTTGGAGAGCCCTTGCTCCCGCGCGTCGAACGGTGGTGGTGGCCGGGCCTGAGGTGGCCGGAGTCGTCGACGGCGAGCTCGTGAGCGGCGGCCGGAGTTCGGGTGCGGTCGGAGTCGGCGTTGCAGGGGGTTTGGGGAGGCGTTGGTGCGTGCTGCGTGCTCCTAGTGAGGCGTGGAGCACGATAGTGTGCTCGGTTGGGCGCTACGGTGACCGTG
>NW_021291079.1:0-1866 GCF_002162155.2 Triticum dicoccoides
GCTCAATTCGTGAACGAGTGTGATGTCTGCAGAAGAGTGAAGGCAGAACACCAAAGGCCAGCAGGTCTCCTCCAACCTCTTGCCATTCCAGAATGGAAGTTTGACCACATTGAAATGGACTTCGTGACTGGGTTTCCAAAGTCCAAGCGTGGCAATGATGCTATCTTCGTTGTCATCGACAAGCTCACCAAAGTGGCGCATTTTCTGCCTATCAAAGAGTCAATCACTGCAGCTCAATTGGCGGAACTCTATACCTCTCGCATTGTCTCTCTGCACGGTATTCCTCAAGTGATATCTTCAGACCGTGGCAGCATCTTTACCTCCAAGTTTTGGGATTCTTTTCAGAAAGCCATGGGCACCAACATCCGCTTCAGCACAGCTTTCCATCCTCAAACGAGCGGTCAAGTCGAGCGTGTCAACCAGATTCTTGAAGATATGCTCAGGGCTTGTGTGATCTCCTTCGGCATGAAGTGGGAGGACTGTCTTCCTTATGCTGAATTCTCATACAACAACAGCTTTCAAGCAAGTTCGGGCAAGGCCCCCTTTGAGATTCTATATGGCAGGAAGTGCCGTACCCCTCTCAACTGGTCTGAAACCGGTGAACGTCAGCTGCTGGGTAATGACCTAATCACAGAAGCAGAAGATATGTGCAAAGTCATTCGTGATAACCTCAAAGCAGCCCAGTCCCGCCAGAAGAGCTACTATGATAGTAAGCACCATGATCTGGCTTTCGAGATCGGAGATCACGTTTACCTCCGCGTCTCTCCTATGAAAGGTACTCGTCGCTTCGGTATCAAAGGGAAGCTTGCCCCTAGATACGTGGGACCTTTCAAGATTGTCAGCAAGAGAGGCGACCTCGCCTATCAACTCGAGCTTCCTTCAAACTTTGCAAATGTTCATGATGTGTTCCATGTCTCTCAGCTTCGAAAGTGCTTCAAGACTCCTGACCGCACCGTCAACTTCGAGGACATTGAGCTCCAAGAAGATCTCTCTTATCGTGAGCACCCAGTTGCTATTCTTGAAGAGACTGAACGCAAGACTCGCAACAAGTCAATCAAATTTCTCAAAGTTAAGTGGTCACACCATTCCGACCGTGAAGCTACCTGGGAACGCGAGGATCACCTCCGTTCGGAGTACCCGGAGTTCTTTCAGTCCTAGATCTCGGGACGAGATCTTTTCGTAGTGGTGGAGTGTTGTAACGCCCCAGATGTAACTTTCCCCATTTGTACTCCAACTCTTGACGTCTCCGGCGCTAAGTTATATTTGTTTCTCGGGTTTGGGTCTTTGTCTCCGTGTGTTGTTTTCTTTTTTTTTCGTGCATCTCTTATCATGTCATCTCGTGCATTGCATTTGCATACATGTTCATCTCATGCGTTCGAGCATTTTCCCCGTTGTCCGTTTTGCATTCCGGCGCTTCGTTCTCCTCCGGTGGTCATTTCTAGTCTTCTTTCGTGTGTGGGGTTTAAACATTTCCGGATTGGACCGAGACTTGCCAAGCGGCCTTGGGTTACTACCGGTAGACCACCTGTCAAGTTTCGTATCATTTGGACTTCGTTTGATACTCCAACGGTTAACCGAGGGACCGAAAAGGCCTCGTGTGTGTTGCAGCCCAACACCCCCCAAATTTGGCCCAAAACCCACCAAACTCTGCTCCATGTCCTAGAGCGTTCGATCACGATCGTGTGGGCGAAAACCGCACCTCATTTGGACTCTCCTAGCTCCACTTATGCCTATAAATACCCCCTCCATTCGGATCTCTTCTTCCCCGTCCGAAACCCTAAAAATCCCCGCACCGAGCCGGACATGTCCGTCCCGGCCCGGACAACCGCCGCCGCCGCCCGCAGCCACTGAGGGCTCACCACGTGG
>NW_021291080.1:0-821 GCF_002162155.2 Triticum dicoccoides
AAGATATAAGTGAAGATCACAACGACAGTGAAGATAATGATGAAAAACAACTGCCAAGCAGGATATACAACAACTCTCTCTCCAACTTTCCTCTTGAAAAGTTTGAGACAATTTTCTGATAAATTCTTTCAAAGAATGCTACTAACTCAAGCTTTCCAATGCAAAAAGAATCACTCAATTCCGAGTTGATATGAGGAGTCAAAGAATTCTAAAACTGGCCTGAAAAATTGGAACAAGCTGTGTTCACGAACTTCGGAGGGCAAAAAGACCTATTTAGAAGCCGATTTTGAGGTGTCAAATATTAAACTAGCTTCTGCAACTATTTAGATGCGGCTCGTCGCTATCTTCAATTTGAGTACTCACGGAGCCAAAACGGACTTCGTATGAGGAAGATACACCTGTTTTACTGAACAGTGTGCAAAACAGATTCCAATCCGAATTCAGGTACGAGATTGATTCTAGATAGATCCAATTTTTTTTTCTTCTCTCTTTTTTTTCTCACGCTTTTTTTTTCTTTTTCTTCTCCTTTTTTTCTCTGACTTTTTTTTCTCTCGTTTTTTTTCTCTCTTTTTTTCTCCCTCTTTCCAAAACAAACTAGATCTCAACTATTATTATGACAATGAATGGTGGGTAGCACGTGGTGGAAATTGATGGATGGGTGGTGGACAGCGGAAGAGATAATGATGCAGCGGTGGCGTGACTAATGTGAACAGAACTCGAAACTCTAAACGAACTAGACACTAAGACCAGCAACTCGACACGACGATGCAACCGATAATTCAACTATGCAAGCAATGAAAAGAAAATTGCAAAGGCTCGGA
>NW_021291081.1:0-1448 GCF_002162155.2 Triticum dicoccoides
AAAAAAACTTATATCTAGGAACAGAGGGAGTAGTAGTACTTAGTTTATTGGTGCTTGACTCGAACATATCTCACATTGGATGCACATCTGGATCACAACGCTACAGCTCAGACTGCAACAAAGAATGAAGTAATCAACGTCACTTGCTTAAGAAAAATGGTTTCCCCCCGCTTTGTATTACAAAGCAACCACCGATACAACCAACGATAGGTGCTGGGGCCGCAGCACAAACAAGCCCAAAGAAAAACAGAGAAAAAAGAAAGAGAAATAAATGCCAACAATGATAGATCAACGAAACAAAGATGACCGGTGACCGCTGCACCCTCCGGAGAAGTACCACCATGTTCCTAGCACTCTGAAGGGCCGCGTACCAAGCAGCACCTTCAAGAAGGAGGCGACAACGATGCCGCTGTTGCCCGGAGTAGTCCTAGGGTTTCCCCCGGTACGCGGGGGGCAGTGGGGGGAGGGTGTTCCCGACGCCCTTCAGAAAGGTCCGGCGGCACCCACAGGTGTTGCCGCATCGGAGCCAGACGAGCCGCCAGAGATTTCTCCCAACCTAACCCCCTACCACCACCCCAGACGAATCATAGTGCACCGCCCATCCCGCCGCCCACCAACATGTGCCACCACGGCCACCAAATCAACTTCGCCGTCTCCCTAAGGTCACCGACACCAGACCTAGAGGACGGGAGAAGAGATAGTGGCCTCGGGGGCATCCACAACATCACCGACGTGAGGGGACAACCACCACCGCCACCGCGGAGCCGACCGGACGCACGAACAAGGGGCCTGCCAGGCGCCGAGGCCTGGCCGGACCCAAAAGGGTCCAGACAGCCCCTACCGCCATGCTGCAGCTCACCGGCCGACGAAGCCGCTACCGCCCGCAGATCACCGCCTCTTCGCCACCAACCAGGGAGCAGCGTCGCCACGCACCGAGACGTCGGCCGTCCTAGCCCAGATGGAGCCCGAAAGGGCCCAGATCTGGGCCGCGCGGGCGCCGCCGGCCACCAGCACCGCCACGCTGCCCCGCGGCCAACGGCCGCGCCGCCGCACCAAGGACCACGAAGCTCGCCGGAAACCCTCCACCAAGCTCCACCGCAGCCGGCCGAGCTGCACCGCCGCCATCGGGAGGCCCCCGTGCTCCCCCATGAGCGAGTGGGGAAGGGACAGCCCGCTGCCGCCAGCGCCGCGCGGGCAAGGCCTGGCGGTGGCAGGGAGGGCGATGGACGGGGAGGGGGACCGGAGGCGAGGAGTGGCAGGGGCCCACCCGTCGCCCGCGGGGAGCGAACGGGCGGGCGGACGCGAATGTGGGGGAGGGGGAGAAGGAGGAGGAGGAGAGGGACCCGGGGCGCGCGCGGCCGGCGACCGGCGGCGGCGGGCCGGGAGGGGGGGCAGCCGCCGGCGGCGGCGGGGGACGGGGGGAGGAACCCTAGTCGCGGGAGCTCAGG
>NW_021291082.1:0-2280 GCF_002162155.2 Triticum dicoccoides
AAAAAAAACTCAGTTGGACATGGAGCGCCAGTCCTTCAGACTTATAGTAATAGACTTGGCTTCGTCCTCCAGCGTCGATGTCTTCCCTTTAAGAGCCTCCAATTCCTCGGAAGCTTTCACATTAGCTTCGAGCAAATCTTCGTGCAACTTCTTGGCTTCAGCTTGCTTGGCGGAACGGTCTGACTCTAGTTGCTTGACCCTTTCTTCAGTTGTAAGCAACTCAACAGTAGCTTCTTGCAGTTGAGCAGAGAGGGCCTCCACACGTTCCTTCTTCTCAGCTTGTTTCTCCAGTATGGATGACATCTCTTCCGCTGAAGTTTTCAGAAACGCTTCAATGGATTCAGCCCTGCTCTCTGCTGCAGTAACAAATTCAGACTTTTGCTTTGACTGATCCTCAATAGTTCTGCGGGTTTCTTGCACTGTATTTGATATCGAAACAAATTTTCCCAAGCCGCACGGACAGGGGCAATTTGGGGAACAACATCACCAGCAGGGAGCATCGACCGAACTGCCTGAAAAATCTCATGGCGCTGAGAATCTGTTAATGTAGGGGCATCTGAAGCTTCAAAAGCATTCTTCAACAACAAGTCGATAGCGTCCAGAATGGGCTTGGTAATAGTGGAAATATCCATGGGTGGCGCTGAAATCTGTGTCATTATTCCCTCGCCACTGACGAGATTAGAAGCTCCTTCCGCACCACCTGGCGATAAGAAGGAGCGGCAAGATAAATGATACTACAATGAAATTAATAAATAAAAAAAATACAGGGTACGAATAAAGCTACCGTGCATAGAGATAGGCGAAGTGTTTGAAATATAAGCCTGCGAGGCCACGCCTGAGTATAGATACGTAGGGGGAGTTGGAAGATTAAGAGAGGGTTCTGATATATCAAAATCCTCAAATGATAGATCAGAACCTATGATATTATCATCAGTCCCTGTATCACCAAGTTCATGAATAAAGTCAACCAACTCGTCAAGGTTACATGGGCTTTCTTTAAGAGAAAATTCAATCTTCCTTTTTATGGCAGGTCTCTCCTCCCCGCCGGAAGAGGTTGTTGCATTTGGACTAGGTCCCTCTGAACTCCCATCAACCAAAATGTCAGTACCCTCCTTCCTTGCATTTAAATGCGTGCCTGATACTGTCACGCTTATAAGTGGTCGAGGATTGGAAGAGGAACTTGCAGCAACATCATTTGGATTATTTTTCCGCTTCTAAAAAAAGGAAAAAATAATAATATGAGTTAGTAAAGAGTAGTGTTGGCACATAATAATAGCAGCAAAAATGCATACATATGTATATTACCTGTTGCAACAAAGGCGGTGGGGCATTATTATCCAAGTGGTAACCTCTTAAGATGTCCCTCCAATGATTCACTGCCGGCATTTCTCTCGCCTCAATAGCTGCAAGATATTCCTCTTGCAGTTAAGCAGACAACTTCTTTACTACGACAAGATCCCCTTCCAAAATGTTGCGAGGAAAAATATGTTTCTTCCCGTTATTCACATATTTGGCAAGCCTTTCTTCATAGGAATCTTGCCCGTGCATGTTACCTTGACGAAGCTGGCCTAGAACGCTAGTGAAAGGTCGTATGAAAATGGTCCACCAATTTGTCCATGCCACTGAGGAATTGCCCACAAAATCTTTGTTGGGAATATAGTGAGTCTGTTTCTGATTCGAGCGCAATAAATGCCAGTGTGCATAAGCAACGCTAATGTCATCTATTATATATAAACTGCGCAATGGAGTATATGGTACTTGCTGATCCAATTTGAATTCTCGAGCCACCCGGTCAGCATGATACGGCTCAACAATGCACAAGTCGTCATCATAATCAGACCTTCTCCATGGTAGCATCCCTCGACAGATGGAAATGGTGAATGCTTTTTGCAGCCAACAAGTACTAGCCAAGTCAGAGAAATTTGAGGGGTACCACACAATATTCTTGTGTTTCTCAAAGAAATCATGCGCCTTTTCAGGGCTAAAATCGTGTGGAATCCTAAACATAGTCCCCACCATAGATAATCTCCCTGGACAAAGCTTAGGAGTTGGAAATTTGCTCACTTTTGCTCGTTTACCAAATACATTCTTCAGATAAACCCCCATCCAGCCGATAATGAAATGGACGGGCCATCCCCTAATCCGATAGCAGGGTCCTACAGGATGGGTGCTGATGCGACGAAGCGAAAAATAGATAGAGCAAAGTGCTGGTGGAGCTAATGAAATTCGACGCCCCAGAGCGATCCAGGACGCCATCCCAAGGACACCAGCGCGAACGTA
>NW_021291083.1:0-2280 GCF_002162155.2 Triticum dicoccoides
AAAAAAAACTCAGTTGGACATGGAGCGCCAGTCCTTCAGACTTATAGTAATAGACTTGGCTTCGTCCTCCAGCGTCGATGTCTTCCCTTTAAGAGCCTCCAATTCCTCGGAAGCTTTCACATTAGCTTCGAGCAAATCTTCGTGCAACTTCTTGGCTTCAGCTTGCTTGGCGGAACGGTCTGACTCTAGTTGCTTGACCCTTTCTTCAGTTGTAAGCAACTCAACAGTAGCTTCTTGCAGTTGAGCAGAGAGGGCCTCCACACGTTCCTTCTTCTCAGCTTGTTTCTCCAGTATGGATGACATCTCTTCCGCTGAAGTTTTCAGAAACGCTTCAATGGATTCAGCCCTGCTCTCTGCTGCAGTAACAAATTCAGACTTTTGCTTTGACTGATCCTCAATAGTTCTGCGGGTTTCTTGCACTGTATTTGATATCGAAACAAATTTTCCCAAGCCGCACGGACAGGGGCAATTTGGGGAACAACATCACCAGCAGGGAGCATCGACCGAACTGCCTGAAAAATCTCATGGCGCTGAGAATCTGTTAATGTAGGGGCATCTGAAGCTTCAAAAGCATTCTTCAACAACAAGTCGATAGCGTCCAGAATGGGCTTGGTAATAGTGGAAATATCCATGGGTGGCGCTGAAATCTGTGTCATTATTCCCTCGCCACTGACGAGATTAGAAGCTCCTTCCGCACCACCTGGCGATAAGAAGGAGCGGCAAGATAAATGATACTACAATGAAATTAATAAATAAAAAAAATACAGGGTACGAATAAAGCTACCGTGCATAGAGATAGGCGAAGTGTTTGAAATATAAGCCTGCGAGGCCACGCCTGAGTATAGATACGTAGGGGGAGTTGGAAGATTAAGAGAGGGTTCTGATATATCAAAATCCTCAAATGATAGATCAGAACCTATGATATTATCATCAGTCCCTGTATCACCAAGTTCATGAATAAAGTCAACCAACTCGTCAAGGTTACATGGGCTTTCTTTAAGAGAAAATTCAATCTTCCTTTTTATGGCAGGTCTCTCCTCCCCGCCGGAAGAGGTTGTTGCATTTGGACTAGGTCCCTCTGAACTCCCATCAACCAAAATGTCAGTACCCTCCTTCCTTGCATTTAAATGCGTGCCTGATACTGTCACGCTTATAAGTGGTCGAGGATTGGAAGAGGAACTTGCAGCAACATCATTTGGATTATTTTTCCGCTTCTAAAAAAAGGAAAAAATAATAATATGAGTTAGTAAAGAGTAGTGTTGGCACATAATAATAGCAGCAAAAATGCATACATATGTATATTACCTGTTGCAACAAAGGCGGTGGGGCATTATTATCCAAGTGGTAACCTCTTAAGATGTCCCTCCAATGATTCACTGCCGGCATTTCTCTCGCCTCAATAGCTGCAAGATATTCCTCTTGCAGTTCAGCAGACAACTTCTTTACTACGACAAGATCCCCTTCCAAAATGTTGCGAGGAAAAATATGTTTCTTCCCGTTATTCACATATTTGGCAAGCCTTTCTTCATAGGAATCTTGCCCGTGCATGTTACCTTGACGAAGCTGGCCTAGAACGCTAGTGAAAGGTCGGATGAAAATGGTCCACCAATTTGTCCATGCCACTGAGGAATTGCCCACAAAATCTTTGTTGGGAATATAGTGAGTCTGTTTCTGATTCGAGCGCAATAAATGCCAGTGTGCATAAGCAACGCTAATGTCATCTATTATATATAAACTGCGCAATGGAGTATATGGTACTTGCTGATCCAATTTGCATTCTCGAGCCACCCGGTCAGCATGATACGGCTCAACAATGCACAAGTCGTCATCATAATCAGACCTTCTCCATGGTAGCATCCCTCGACAGATGGAAATGGTGAATGCTTTTTGCAGCCAACAAGTACTAGCCAAGTCAGAGAAATTTGAGGGGTACCACACAATATTCTTGTGTTTCTCAAAGAAATCATGCGCCTTTTCAGGGCTAAAATCGTGTGGAATCCTAAACATAGTCCCCACCATAGATAATCTCCCTGGACAAAGCTTAGGAGTTGGAAATTTGCTCACTTTTGCTCGTTTACCAAATACATTCTTCAGATAAACCCCCATCCAGCCGATAATGAAATGGACGGGCCATCCCCTAATCCGATAGCAGGGTCCTACAGGATGGGTGCTGATGCGACGAAGCGAAAAATAGATAGAGCAAAGTGCTGGTGGAGCTAATGAAATTCGACGCCCCAGAGCGATCCAGGACGCCATCCCAAGGACACCAGCGCGAACGTA
>NW_021291084.1:0-1356 GCF_002162155.2 Triticum dicoccoides
GTTGTTCAATACCTTTGTCGCTGTAAATTAAGGCATTCAGTGGTTCTAGTACATAGGCCCGTGTAATATCAAACTCATAACCGGATTTCTAGCTAGTGTCCATGATCTATATTGCCCTAGTACTTCCGTGTCCACAGAGTTGCGCTGCTTTTTGGTAGTGGTGTTGTTATACGCATTAGTATGTTGCATCAAGCCAGTGAGAGTTCGGTTGCAGTCAGCTGTCTGGCAAGGAGGCCAAGGACAAAGGTGCATCGTAGGCCTGTAGCAGAAGATGGTCACGTGTCAGACAAGGATTTGCAGCACCAAGGAAACGGGAGGAAGGAGAGTCTTGTAGGAAAAACTATTGTATTAGCAAGTGTAGGATTAAAGGAGTCAAACCATGCGGAGTTTGTATCGTGCTAGGAAAAGTCAAAAGATCTAAGCATCCACTATATAGATAGAGATGCCATGTATCTATGTTTCAGGAAGAGACAACCAATCTTTTCTCTCCAAAAATAATCTCTCATCCAACTATGTCTACCAATATCTTGCAGCATTGCCATCTGGCTATGTTCAGTACATTAGTTGTCATGTTGTGGTTAAAGGTTCACAACTTGTTGCTGACAGCTGTACAACATCCATATATGCGTTGGTACATGCATTACTGGACATACTAGTAAATATGCACGTGCAACGCACGTCTATTTGGACTAATAAGTGTGCACGTGCAACATGCGTCTATTTGGATTAACACATTATACTATACTTAATACAAGACAATTTATTCATAAATTTGAAATTTCCCTATAAAGTACACAATCTCTTATTCCCAACTCATACAAATAATTTGAAATATCGTTTCTCCTTAATCAACATGTCTCTTGTATTAAAAGACCACCCACTTTTTCCAATGTATAAAACTCAAAATTATTTAGAAGACTCATCATGATTCTCCATATGCACACATTTATGCAAGTATAATCACACATGAAAATGTCACTTAGGACAAGCTAAGGAACCGTTTCAGTGCCAACAAACTCCAGTCAAGAATTATTGTTACAATTGAGTGTCAACCACACAATAGTAGGAAGAGACCTCTATGGTTTGTTGAAAAGAGGAAGCCATTGTCACATAGAGAAGTGTAGAGATGTCTTGACTCCATAGAATCAGCTGTGAAACAAGACAAAAAAATGCTAGTTGGACCATCCGATTCTACTATTACACCACAAGTGTTGTAATGTCTGGAAGCAAGAAAAGTGACTTACTTTATTATGAAAATAGAACATGTCAACCAAATAAAAATTACATTGATAAATTGCGTAATTATACTTGTTAATCACTGGACAAAAGCATTAATATGACAACTTGGAACAGTTA
>NW_021291085.1:0-1905 GCF_002162155.2 Triticum dicoccoides
AGATTGCAGAACGTAGGAAAGAAAAGCATGTGAGGTAAAGTTACAACCTGAAAAGGGAGCATCTATTTTCGTAAAGAAAATGGGAGAGCCGTAAGATTACCTCGTGTATGCCAGTAATTTACTTCGTGCGTGTTACAACTGTCGTAATTTTACAGAATGAGTAGCGGATGCTTTGCTAGCTATTTTTATGGATAATAGTGTGCCCCCTGCATTATAGGTATGTCCGGCTAGATTTATGAATATTTCATATTGACTCAGTTCCCCGGGCCTCTAGCAAAAATGACAGGCCAACGACGTTTGGGTTGTTTGGCAAGTACCAATTTCTAACGTTGGGTTTACTTTTCATCTGATGTTTTTGCCTGTGCATAATAGTTCAATGATAGCATATATGAATTATTATTCTCTATCCCTCATATATAAGCTGGCACCCACTTAAACAGACACCTGAAAAACAGAATATTTTCAGTTCTTAGAAGTATGCCAACAAACAGGTAGAGGCCACCAACACACACGCAAATATAATACTTCAGGATTTTCAGGTTTCGCAACCTTAAACTGGAAAAAACGTAATCACCATCATGACCTTGACAAATAGGGAACGATAACCCAACTTCCCAGTAACTTTCACTACAGAGTATGATCACTGCCACGTACTCCCTCCGTTCCTAAATATTTGTTTTTCTAGAGATTTCAACAAGTGACTATATACGGAGCAAAATGAGTGAATCTACACTCTAAAATATGTTTATTTACATCCGTATGTGGTAGTCCATTTGAAATCCTAAAAAGACAAATATTTAGAAACAGAGGGAGTAGTTTCAAACAAAAAAACAGTGGAGCACCAGTCTGAAATAATTATCATGTACAAGGACCAATCGTTTCGCACAATCGACAGAACGACTGTAGTTTTCACCCTCCTGGAAGATCTTCTTATCCTCGCATGTACAAATATAGATATTACAATTACAGGATAGCTGGGATGACCATAGTTGTTCAAATAATTATTATGGCACCTGGATTCAGATCTTTCCAGATTACTGATTGCCGTACTATCAAGGATCTATCTTACGATTAGTCAATAGGATTACATTGAACAATCTATCTTACGATTAGTCAATAGGATCACAAGAATAGCTGAGGAGGACCTGGAGTGGAGTGACAGAAGACATCGAACACATGTTCATTGTTGGACATTATATGAGAAGCCATCCCTGTGTTTGCCAATAGAAGGTATGGGAATACAATGAAGGTGAATGTATTCTGCAAATAAACATTTTTAATTTAGGGATTCGTAATTGCATACAGATATATTACAGCGACACATGGAAGACATCTTAACTGAATGGCCAACACAGGAAATGACATAGATATGCAAATAATGCTTCAGGTCCTGGAGGGAAAGGAACATTTTTCTGCATGTCAGACGGGTTATATAATAAGTTGATGCAAGGTAATCCCTAAACCCGAATAAGTAAAACAGCCAGAACTATGATGGTAAGCATGATTTCTCCAATAATGGTCCAGCCGTAAGAAGAATTCCCTTGGTTTGGGAAATACTGGTATATATAGAATAGATTCTACGCTTTTAATACAGAGCTATCATGCTTGTGTATGTTCAGTGCTCTGACACTTCCAATTAAATGAACCAGAGGAGCACTATGGGTGTGAATAGCTAGCCGTCCAACTTTGTCTGTACCATACTGTTGCATGATAAATTCAATGTCAAGATGATCACGGTAACAACTACAACAAATACCTGCCAGATGCAAAGAAAATAAAAATGAAGCAACTCAAAAACACGGACTTACGATAGAGTATACGAGTGACGAAATGACGATGCATATGTGATCATAATTAGTACATAAAACAGATGTAAATTGCACTTTGTTTCACAGTAGTGATGAT
>NW_021291086.1:0-1905 GCF_002162155.2 Triticum dicoccoides
AGATTGCAGAACGTAGGAAAGAAAAGCATGTGAGGTAAAGTTACAACCTGAAAAGGGAGCATCTATTTTCGTAAAGAAAATGGGAGAGCCGTAAGATTACCTCGTGTATGCCAGTAATTTACTTCGTGCGTGTTACAACTGTCGTAATTTTACAGAATGAGTAGCGGATGCTTTGCTAGCTATTTTTATGGATAATAGTGTGCCCCCTGCATTATAGGTATGTCCGGCTAGATTTATGAATATTTCATATTGACTCAGTTCCCCGGGCCTCTAGCAAAAATGACAGGCCAACGACGTTTGGGTTGTTTGGCAAGTACCAATTTCTAACGTTGGGTTTACTTTTCATCTGATGTTTTTGCCTGTGCATAATAGTTCAATGATAGCATATATGAATTATTATTCTCTATCCCTCATATATAAGCTGGCACCCACTTAAACAGACACCTGAAAAACAGAATATTTTCAGTTCTTAGAAGTATGCCAACAAACAGGTAGAGGCCACCAACACACACGCAAATATAATACTTCAGGATTTTCAGGTTTCGCAACCTTAAACTGGAAAAAACGTAATCACCATCATGACCTTGACAAATAGGGAACGATAACCCAACTTCCCAGTAACTTTCACTACAGAGTATGATCACTGCCACGTACTCCCTCCGTTCCTAAATATTTGTTTTTCTAGAGATTTCAACAAGTGACTATATACGGAGCAAAATGAGTGAATCTACACTCTAAAATATGTTTATTTACATCCGTATGTGGTAGTCCATTTGAAATCCTAAAAAGACAAATATTTAGGAACAGAGGGAGTAGTTTCAAACAAAAAAACAGTGGAGCACCAGTCTGAAATAATTATCATGTACAAGGACCAATCGTTTCGCACAATCGACAGAACAACTGTAGTTTTCACCCTCCTGGAAGATCTTCTTATCCTCGCCTGTACAAATATAGATATTACAATTACAGGATAGCTGGGATGACCATAGTTGTTCAAATAATTATTATGGCACCTGGATTCAGATCTTTCCAGATTACTGATTGCCGTACTATCAAGGATCTATCTTACGATTAGTCAATAGGATTACATTGAACAATCTATCTTACGATTAGTCAATAGGATCACAAGAATAGCTGAGGAGGACCTGGAGTGGAGTGACAGAAGACATCGAACACATGTTCATTGTTGGACATTATATGAGAAGCCATCCCTGTGTTTGCCAATAGAAGGTATGGGAATACAATGAAGGTGAATGTATTCTGCAAATAAACATTTTTAATTTAGGGATTCGTAATTGCATACAGATATATTACAACGACACATGGAAGACATCTTAACTGAATGGCCAACACAGGAAATGACATAGATATGCAAATAATGCTTCAGGTCCTGGAGGGAAAGGAACATTTTTCTGCATGTCAGACGGGTTATATAATAAGTTGATGCAAGGTAATCCCTAAACCCGAATAAGTAAAACAGCCAGAACTATGATGGTAAGCATGATTTCTCCAATAATGGTCCAGCCGTAAGAAGAATTCCCTTGGTTTGGGAAATACTGGTATATATAGAATAGATTCTACGCTTTTAATACAGAGCTATCATGCTTGTGTATGTTCAGTGCTCTGACACTTCCAATTAAATGAACCAGAGGAGCACTATGGGTGTGAATAGCTAGCCGTCCAACTTTGTCTGTACCATACTGTTGCATGATAAATTCAATGTCAAGATGATCACGGTAACAACTACAACAAATACCTGCCAGATGCAAAGAAAATAAAAATGAAGCAACTCAAAAACACGGACTTACGATAGAGTATACGAGTGACGAAATGACGATGCATATGTGATCATAATTAGTACATAAAACAGATGTAAATTGCACTTTGTTTCACAGTAGTGATGAT
>NW_021291087.1:0-2306 GCF_002162155.2 Triticum dicoccoides
TAAGGATATGACTTATGAAATTGGCGACAAAGCTTACCTTCGGGTTACTCCTTTGAAGGGTACCCATCGCTTCGGTATCAAGGGCAAGTTGGCTCCTCGTTACATTGGTCCTTTTCGTATTCTCGCTAAACGAGGAGAGGTTGCCTACCAGTTGGAACTACCCCCACATCTTTCTCGAGTTCATGATGTCTTCCACGTCTCTCAACTCAGGCGTTGCTTCTCGGATCCCATCCGCGGAGTGGACCACGAAACGCTTGATCTCCAAGATAACCTCACATACCGAGAGTACCCGGTTCGCATTCTTGATCAAGCAGAGCGTGTTACCCGACGTCAGAACATCAAGTTTCTCAAAGTTCAGTGGTCTCATCATTCCGAGAGAGAAGCTACTTGGGAGCGAGAAGATCGTCTTCGATTGGAGTACCCCGCTTTCTTTCCGTCGACCCCTGAATCTCGGGACGAGATTCTTTCAAGTGGGGGCGAGTTGTCACATCCCTAGACTGGTATGACCTAGACTAGCTAGTCATTTGTGCATCATGTTAAAATTTTCATTTAAATTTGAGGATTGGTGGAACCCTCAAAATCATTTTGAAAATGACCCAAATAAAAATTTCTCCAAGAGGGCCCAAGAAAATGCTCATGTTGCTCTCTGAAAATATTGGGCAGAGATAAAAATCAAACCAATATTTTTAGGAGCTTATGGATATTTAATTTTGGCCATTTGGATTAATCCGATAATTATTTGCCTTGGATATATATTGTTATATATATATAATATGGTCCAAAAACTATGCCATTTATTAAGGAGCTCTGGAATAATATAGTTAGCTCCTGCAAAAATTGGCATAAGGTAATAAAATGATTTAATATTTTAATTAAATCAAAACAAATGTCAGAAAAAATTAGAAAAAGAAAAACAAAACAGGAGAAACTTACCTGCGGCCCAGCTCCTGTGCGGCCTGGCCGGCCCAGCAGCCAGCGCCGGCCCAGCCCACTGGCCCTCCTCTGTCGTCTTCGTCCTCGACAGAGGGAGGGGAGCGTGCCCGGTGCGCGCGCGCGCCACCGCGCCACGCCACCAGCCTCCCTGCCTGCCTGGTGCCCTTCTCGTCGCCCTGGAACGCCCGGACGTCGCCACGCCCCCCCTGTACCCTCTCACTCTCTCTCGTTTCTTCCCCCCTCCTCTGCTTTCTCTCTCGTGTCCGAACGCGCCGGTCGCCGCCGTTCGCCTTAGCCGCCGCCACAGCCTCCCCCTCGCCTCTCCGACACGCGCAGAAGCTCCGCCCCCTCGCCCTGAAGCTCTCCGTCAAGCCACAAGACGCCGGACGCCCTGTGGAGCCGCCGTCGCTGTCGTCTTCCACCTCGGGCTCCGACCACCACCGCCGTCGATTCGCCGCACGCAGGACGTCCCCGAGCCCGTTTCGACGCCCGCTGCAACCGCGGTGAGCTCCGCCATCGTTTCCCCCTCCCCGCTTGGTCACCCGCACGCCGTAGCCCTTTCCCCCACCACGGCCGAAGCTTCCCGCCGCCGTCCATGCCGCCGTCGTCGTCTCGGCCCGCCTCCGCCCTAACCGAGCACCCCATCGTGCTCCCGGTGCCACGAGGGTGCCACCAAGCCCCTCAGGTGGCCTCCCCGTGCCCCGCAGCCCGATCCCGCTCGCGCCCGAACTCCGCCCGCCGCCCAAGTGGTCGCCGCCGTTGATTTAGGCCGTCTCCGGTGAAACGGAGGGCACCAGTGGATGCGCGCGAGCCCCAGCTTCCCGCACGTGCCCTCCGCTGCTCGATTGGGCGCCGGAGTGGCAATCCCGCGCCCTCCGCCGCGTTTGCTGCCGTCGGCGGCTAAACGCCGGCGTGTTAGCCCCAGTTGACCAGGGGGTTTGACTGTTGGGTTTCGTAGTAATTTCAAAAATTTTCCTACGCGCACACAGGATCATGTGATGCATAGCAACGAGAGGAGAGTGTTGTCTACGTACCCAACGCAGACCGACTGCGGAAGCAATGACACGACGTAGAGGAAGTAGTCGTACATCTTCACGATCCAACCGATCAAGCACCGAAACTACGGCACCTCCGAGTTCGAGCACACGTTCAGCTCGATGACGATCCCCGGACTCCGATCCAGCAAAGTGTCGGGGAAGAGTTTCGTCAGCACGACGGCGTGGTGACGATCTTGATGAACTACAGCAGCAGGGCTTCGCCTAAACTCCGCTACAGTATTATCGAGGAATATGGTGGCAGGGGGCACCGCACACGGCTAAGGAATCGATCACGTGGATCAACTTGTGTCAACTTGTGTGTTTAGAGGTGCCCCT
>NW_021291088.1:0-1220 GCF_002162155.2 Triticum dicoccoides
TCACCACTTCAATACACTACCGAGGATCCACCTCCGTCCTCCTACGGAGGAGCCATCCTCGGCACTCACACTTATCTTGAGGCTTTTAGTAGTTTCCATTTACTTGTCTATGAACTGTATAGGCAACCAAGTAGTCCTTTACCGCGGACGCGGCTATTCGAATAGATCATGTTAACCCTGCAGGGGGTACTTCTTCATACACGCTCTCACCACTTACCGTCGTTTACACGACATGTACTCGGCAACCTTCAAGCGGAAGCCCAACGTGGGTGTCGGCCACGACCTACCTAATCACCTAAGCCTCCAGTCCAGGTTTATCGCCTATTCAGGTTCCATCCGCAGGGAGTCCGGCCGAGGTTTCCCATACGGCCCCGAACGATGTGAACAGGGTTCCCGAGATACCTAACGGGTATTCGGTACACCCGGCCACGTACCTACCGCATCACAGCCCACCCCTAGGGTCAGCGCTGTCCACGGCCTCCAGTAGGCTACAAACACCAGAAACTACTTGCAACTCCTGGACGGAGAACTAGGGTGAATAAGAAGTCGAGAGGGTCCATTGGTTTCGGGCCCAATGCATGGTAGTAGCTGATTCTTAAATCACACATACAGATCTCAGTGCTTAAGGTCGGCTTCAATGAAACAACCCACCATGTACTCCTACATGGCCTCTCATCGATACCTTTACCAAATCGTGTTCACCACACCACTCTCATTACCGACATAATCATTTCACTCTAGCCCATCACCCAGATAAACCAGACCTGACACGACTCTAAGCATAGCAGGCATAGCAAGGTAGGAACAACACATACATATGGCTCAATCAACTCCTACACATGCTAGTGGGTTTCATCTAGTTACTGTGGCAATGACAGGTCATGCAGAGGAAATGGGTTCAACTACCGTAGCACACAGCAGTTTGAATCGCGTTGTCTTAATGCAGTAAAAGAGAGCAGGAGCGAGAACATGGGATTGTATCGATATGATCAAATGGTTGGTTGCTTGCCTGATGGTTCGATGCACGGATACGGTTCTTCGTTAGGGTAGTCACGGTACTCCTCGGGGACAGATCCTGTCGTAAAGGATAACGATACACAGGCATCACCAAACAATGTGCAACAATATGATGCATGCATGAAACATGGCAATATGAGTGTGTTGGGCTAATGCAACTAAAGCCAGAAGGGTTTGAACAAATTTGAGTCAAAGATTCAAAT
>NW_021291089.1:0-1337 GCF_002162155.2 Triticum dicoccoides
TAAGCGAATTCGGCAAATGGAAGGCACTTCTCCCAATCCATTCCGAATGAGATAACAGAGGCTCGAAGCATGTCTTCTAGAATTTGGTTGACGCGTTCCACTTGACCACTCGACTGAGGGTGGAAGGCGGTGCTAAAGGAGAGACGAGTTCCCATAGCATTTTGGAAACTTTCCCAAAATCGAGAGGTGAAAAGACTTCCTCGATCCGAGTTAATTTCCAAAGGAACACCATGGAGAGACACTATTCGAGAGATGTACAAATCTGCCAGCTGACTAGCGGTTATACTCTCACGAACAGGTAGGAAATGGGCTACTTTGGAAAGACGATCGACCACGACGAAAATAGCATTATTCCCTCTCTTGGTCCTGGGAAAACCGGTAATGAAATCCATACCAATTTTATCCCATTTCCATTCAGGAATAGCTAAGGGTTGAAGGGTGCCAGCAGGCCGTTGGTGCTCTGCTTTTACACGACGATAGACGTCGCAATTTGCAATATACTGAGCAATTTCTCTCTTCATCCTAGTCCACCAGAACCTCTGGCGTAGGTCCTGATACATCTTAGTACTACCGGGATGAATAGTGAGAGGAGATTCATGAGCTTCCTTAAGGATTAATCGCCTCAGGTTTCGCACTTTGGGAACCACTAGTCGATTCCCGAAGTATACGACTCCTTGATCATTAATGGAGAAACAATTCGCAATTCCTTTCTGAATGTTCCTCTTGATGTGGGAGATTCCCGGATCTACCTTCTGTGCTTTGATAATTTGATCCGTAAGGGTAGGTTTTGCCACCATGGTGGAGATAAAACCTTGAGGAACAATGTGAAGGTTAAGCTTCCGAAATTCCTCATGGAGAAGCGGTTGACTTTGTTGTAACATCAGATTGTTGCAATAAGATTTACGACTTAGCGCATCAGCCATGACGTTGGCTTTCCCTGGGGTGTGGGTTATTCCTAAGTCGAAGTCGGTGATCAATTCAACCCAACGTCTCTGCCTGAGATTCAAATCCGGTTGGGTGAAAATATACTTCAGACTTTGGTGATCAGTGAATATTTCGCAACGATTACCGAGGAGGTAATGTCGCCAGGTCTTAAGTGCATAGACTACGGCTGCAAGCTCTAGATCATGAGTAGGATAATTCTCCTCATGTGGGTGCAATTGCCGTGAAGCGTAGGCAATTACGTGTCGATCTTGCATGAGAATGCAACCTAGTCCTTGTCGCGAAGCGTCGCAGTAGATAACAAAGTCCTTGGAGAAGTCTGGCGGTACCAGTACGGGAGCAGAAGTCAGGCGTCTTTTCAGTTCCTGAAAGCTGTGCTCACATTGTGGAGTCCA
>NW_021291090.1:0-1479 GCF_002162155.2 Triticum dicoccoides
AGCTCCTCGGGCGCGTGCTCGCGCACGAGAGCGAGAGGAGGCTGGGCCTCGGGAACCGAGGAGGTGGCGGCTGGAGGATCTGGATCTCGGTGGGGGTTGGCCGGCTAGGGAAAACGAGGAAGGAGGGAGGCGCAGGTGGATGGCTGGATTTTTGGATCGGGGAGGATCCCGAGGAGGAAGGGACAAGAAGAGTGGCGGCGCTCGGGAGAGGGTGGATGGGACAAGATCCCTAAAATTTAGGGTTGGTCTTTATATAGCACAAGTGAATTTTGGATAGGGGTATTTGGTCCCTCCGATCTTAATCGGATGGTCTAGGAATAAATAGATAGGGAGTCCAAATAGGAAAACGGAGATGTTTTGTAGACGTTTGGGGATGATCCGGACACGACAGTAGCGACAGTCCGGGTCGGGTCCGGGACAACTTTCGGACGCGCGTGAGGGGGGTCGCGGGCTGACGAGAGGGGTTAGGCTGGACCTGGCGGTAGGTAGCGGACTGTGTAGACGGTCTCGAGCTGAGGGAAGAGAAGAGAGGGAGGCCCGGCGACTGTTTCCGGAGACCAAAAACGTCCGACGTTAGACCGGCTATACTGCCGCTATAGTTATCCGTTAGGGCATCAAACGGACTCCGAATGCGATGAAACTTGGCAGGTGGTCTACTGACAACAAAACAACACCGCATGCCAACTTTCAACCCATTCCGAGAACATTTTCCGGCCACTTATAAAATACTATTTCGGACATGCCGCGGGCGCGTGCAAGTGTGTCTGGGCTCAGAGCGGGCAACGGAAGGAACGGGGAGGCCGGGACGGATGCAAGTTTTAAAACATGATGATGCAATGCACATGATGACATGATGAAATGAAACACACAAGCAAATGACATGGCAACTATAGCGAATAACTGGAGGACACCTGGCACATCGGTCTCGGCGCGTTACAATACTCCACCACTATGAGAGGATCTCGTCCCGAGATCTAGAATGGCACCGGAGGGAAAACGAAAGGGAAAGAGAAGCGGTAAAACTAAATTGCTTCTTTGACCAATGAGTGAAACCAAGGAACCTTGAGGTTGAAGGGAAGATATATATTGAGAACACTCCGGTTACAGAAGGGGATCAAGAAAGACCAAATTCGGGCAGCACTCCGGTTGGAAAGAAAAGAATTGAATAAGGTCTTGATAAGATGAGAAGATACTTGATGAAATCACAACACACTGCCACCGGAACTATTGAATGAATGGAGCAAGGGGTAACAAAGATCTCAGACAGCACTCCTGTTGAGAAGGTAGTCAAAATTTGATAAGATGAGATAGCTCAAATGAAAACACGACACTCTGGTTGAGAAAGGGATGCAAGACTTGATAAGGCGAAAAGAACTTGAACAAAGGGGCACAATACTCCGGTTAAGCAAGATAGGGAAGGAATAAGAGTGACATAATTTGGACAGCACTCCGTCTGTAAATGGAAGGAATTGAACTTGA
>NW_021291091.1:0-1145 GCF_002162155.2 Triticum dicoccoides
CAGCAAGCACTAAGCATATATGGTGGCTAACATACGCAAGTGAGAGCGGGAAGAGAAGCAACGCATCGGTTGAGAAGCTAGAAGTGATCAAGAAGTGATCCTGAAACTACTTACGTCAAGCATAACTCAAACCGTGTTCACTTCCCGGTCTCCGCCGAGAAGAGACCATCACGGCTACACACGCTGTTGATGTATTTTAAATGAAGTCAAGTGTCAAGTTATCTACAACCGGACATTAACAAATTCCCATCTGCCTCATAACCGCGGGCACGGCTTTCGAAAGATAATATACCCTGCAGGGGTGTCCCAACTTAGCCCATCACAAGATCTCACGGTCAACGAAGGATATACCTTCTCCTGGGAAGACCCGATGAGTCTCGGAATCCTGGTTCGCAAGACATTTCGACAATGGTAAAACAAGACCAGCAAAGCCGCCCAAAGTGCCGACAAATCCCGATAGGAGCTGCACATATCTCGTTCTCACGGCACACCGGATAAGCGAAGTGTACAGGTACCAACATAACCCAAGTTGCCAAGGGACGGTCCCGCACGGTGCTCTAGTTTGGACCAACACTCGGAGGAGCACTGCCCCCGGGGGGGGGGGGTAAATAAAGATGACCCTCGGGCTCGCGAAAACCCAAGGGAAAAAGGCTTAGGTGGCAAATGGTAAAACCAAATTTGTGCCTTGCTGGAGGAGTTTTATTCAAAGCGAACTGTCAAGGGGATCCCATAAATCACCCAACCGTGTAAGGAACGCAAAATCAAGGAACATAACACCGGTATGACAGAAACTAGGGCGGCAAGAGTGGAACAAGTCACCAGGCATAAGGCCGAGCCTTCCACCCTTTACCAAGTATATAAGGTGCATTAATTAAACAGGAGTATTGTGATATCCCAAAATATCCATGTTCCGACCAGGAACAAACTTCATCTTCACCTGCAACTAACAACGCTATGAGAGGGGCTGAGCAAAAGCGGTGACATAGCCAAACAACGGTTTCCTAGGACAGGATGGTTAGAGGTTTGACAAGGCAATATGGAGGCATGGTAAACAATGGCAGGTAGAGCTAACATAGCGATAGAGCGAGCAACTAGCAAAGCAAAGATACAAGTGATATCGAAGGTATGGTCATCTTGCCTGCAAG
>NW_021291092.1:0-603 GCF_002162155.2 Triticum dicoccoides
GAATTCTACAGTACTACTATTAAAATAAGAATTCTATACTACAACTACACAAAAATCTACACTCGGAATTCTACACTACTACTATCACAATAAGAATTCTACACTACAACTACACAAAAATCTACACTATGACTTCTACACTACTACTATTAGACTAAGAATTGTAAACTAGTACTATTACACTACACAACACTATGTAGAAATCACCGGTGGCGGCGGGAGACTAGGAGGGGGCGTTGCGGGGTGGAGACGATGGGGCCAGCAGGGCGGAGACGAAGGCGACGTCGACGGTGACGGAGGCAGGGGCGGCGGGGTGGAGGCGGAGGAGACGACGGCGGTTGAGGCGGAGACGACGGGGGCGGTGAGGTGGAGACTGAGGCGACGGGGACGGGGACGACGACGGGGGCGGCAGGGTGGAGTCGGAGGCGACGGGGAGGGCGAGGGGGCAGCGGGATGGAGGCGGAGGCGACGGGGATGGCGGCGATTTGGAGAGGGTGGTATAGAATGAGACAGGTGAGGAAGTTAATTATAATCCGGGGGCGGCGGGGCCTTTGTTATTATTTTTAATTTTTACTAATTTTTTCTTTTTAGTTTTATGTGTTA
>NW_021291092.1:613-2236 GCF_002162155.2 Triticum dicoccoides
GACGGGGACGACGACGGGGGCGGCAGGGTGGAGTCGGAGGCGACGGGGATGGCGAGGGGGCAGCGGGATGGAGGCGGAGGCGACGGGGATGGCGGCGATTTGGAGAGGGTGGTATAGAATGAGACAGGTGAGGAAGTTAATTATAATCCGGGGGCGGCGGGGCCTTTGTTATTATTTTTAATTTTTACTAATTTTTTCTTTTTAGTTTTATGTGTTACACATATTGTTTTTTATATTCATATAGATGTTTAGTTTATTATTTTATTTTCATTCTATTTATTATATTGTCACTTTTACATTTTATTTTATTAATTATTTTATGTAAATATGTAAACATACAAGACCAATAGTTGGAACCCAACATCGATCTCATTAATCTGGCCTAGATATATAATAGTTGAAACGATGAAAATAGTAACAGATATATAACTTCTACTACTACTCTTGATCTAGACTAACATCATCAGTGTAATGAGTCACACTAGAAAAAATGCCATCACCGAACCAGCTGGAAGAACGAGGCCAAGCATAATGCCAGTTAAAAGCGCAACTTGAAGCATCTTGAATTTTGGATTTGGCAGTGCATCACATCAGTCTTGAGCTGCATCTCATCTATCTGTTGTCTTAGTAGTCCAATAAAGTACTCTAGCAACTCCCTCATGTACTTCTGCACGAGATCATCCCATATCCATGTGTAGCAATATTTTTTTCCTAACGCCTATGGATCATAATATACACACATATATTGGTGTGAGCGATACAAATTAGATTAAGAGGTATTTTACACACACACACACACACACACACACACACACACACACACACACACACACACATATATTTGAATTGTGCAAATTAGCAGGAATATATAAGAAGTATTTTATGTGTTATTACCTTTCAACATTTAGCGCAGATGTAGAACTCTCGCTTTGGATTCGGTTCCATGTGCGACATATGCTTATCAGTAGGGCGTAGACAGCCGCAAATCAGCACAGGTGCCTTCGTTCGATTCTCGGCAGCTTCGGTGCCGGTGGCATAGCTACCGGATCGAACAGATGTCGCGCTGCAGGGGAATGATTCGCCGGATAGGGCCGACTGTATTGGCCGTGGTGAGCTCATGTCATAGACGTCTGGGCCAGAAGAGAGCTTGGCCAAAGCGGCGGAGTCCCAAACCTTCGACACGCCCCGCCGTTGTGGGCCCACACATGGGGCTCGTGCTGATTCGTCAAGCTCCGGCGGGTCCATTGTCACCAAAGCAGCTAATACGAGGGAGTAGATTTTTGTGAAGAATGGAAATGAATGTATTTGAGAAAGAAGGGCTGCCAATACTATATATAGGCAAAACTTAGTGCTGGCGTCCCAAACGGTGGCACGGCAGCACTAGGTCACGTATCTATGGCGTTATTATAAAGTGCACACCAGCAGTATCTTGCAACTATTCATGACAGCTGGGCCCACATAGTACCGACATTACCAAAAATTGACACGCCGGCACTATCAGTTTGGCCGACGCCAGCACTATTTGAAATATATAGTGCTTCGCTGTGGCTAGTCGTTTTTCCGGCAGTATCTTCTAGATGCTTGTCAGGGATATCTCCGACGAAGATTCTGGCGAGCTTGCTG
>NW_021291093.1:0-1259 GCF_002162155.2 Triticum dicoccoides
GCTCGCTGGATGGGGTCACCGTGAGGGTCGCCGCGAAATGCATGTCGACTTCGAGGGTCGACTCGCCGACTTTGAAAGAGCAAACCTAGTCGCGCTACAACACATAGACGTGGTCGATCCTTGGTTGGTAGAGCACAAAACCTTTATTAAAAAGACGTACAATGACCGAGGCCAACAGAGGACGGACGGAGATATACTCAAAGAGCACAACTCATGTTTCACGCGTTGGTTCAAGCATAAGCTTCTGTCGTACCCTTTACATGAGGATTCTTCCGCGGAAGAACAACTCATATTCGCCTTGTCACAGGGCGCCGAGCACAACCTGATGACCTATGAGGCGTACGATATCAACGGCTACACATTCTACACCGAGGCCAAGGACATGAAGAGCGATGGTTATCAGAACTCCGGGGTAACGACGGAATCCTACACCGGTAACGACAAGGACAGATACTACGGAAGGATCGAGGAGATCTGGGAGCTGAGCTACGCTGGAGAGAAGGTCCCGATGTTCCGTGTCAGATGGGCCAAGAACGTCATAAAAGAAGACCGGTATTTCACCACCATGGTTATACCCGAAGCCAAATCCAAGACCGCGGGCGCAAACGTCACCGCGAAAAATGAGCCATGGGTACTGGCTTCCCAAGTGGACCAATGCTTCTTCATTACCGACCCGC
Source organism: Triticum dicoccoides (assembly GCF_002162155.2). Lineage (NCBI taxonomy): Eukaryota > Viridiplantae > Streptophyta > Magnoliopsida > Poales > Poaceae > Triticum > Triticum dicoccoides. The sequence continues at coordinate 678 of NW_021291093.1, forward strand.
CAAAGCCCAGTCGTGTTGTCGTGAGGAGAGGCAAAAGGAAGATCATCGGAATGGATGGAGTAGCCAATGAGCAAGACTTCGACAAGTACGGCGATCCGAGGATCGAACATGACGACGATGATGAAGTAGCAGCATACACCACAAGAAGAAGCAGGACCACCCTACCTAAAGGACGTCCGTTCCACAGAAGAACTCCATTTGCGAAAAAGAAGGGCAAGAAGATTGTGAACAGATAGCTAGCTAAGATCGATTGTATTTAAATCGTAGCCTTCATTTCTCGATTGTATTTCATGGGTACTTTTTGAACTATCATGAATATTTTTAAATTTCATGGACACTCGATCTCGATCCCCCTCCATCTCGATCGCTATCCCACCTTGCCAGATCCGGCCCCCCTCACCGCCGAGCACCCCCCAGTCCGCCGGCCGCCGCCGCCGACCCCCCGCACCCTCGATTCCCCTACCCAACCGCCGCCGCCGACCCCCCGCACCCCGCGTACCGTCTTATAAAAAAAATTAGTATCAAACAGCTTTTTAAATGCTATTGTCTTATAAAAAAAATATTACTGTTATTATTTAAACA
>NW_021291094.1:0-1111 GCF_002162155.2 Triticum dicoccoides
TAAAGGGTACGACAGAAGCTTATGCTTGAACCAACGCGTGAAACATGAGTTGTGCTCTTTGAGTGTATCTCCGTCCGTCCTCTGTTGGCCTCGGTCATTGTACGTCTTTTTAATAAAGGTTTTGTGCTCTACCACCCAAGGATCGACCACGTCTATGTGTTGTAGCGCGACTAGGTTTGCTCTTTCAAAGTCGGCGAGTCGACCCTCGAAGTCGACATGCATTTCGCGGCGACCCTCACGGTGACCCCATCCAGCGAGCCTGCCGAGGTGCCTGTTGACGGGCAGACCAACGGGGTTCTCGATGCCTAGATAATTCATGCAGTAGGAGATGCACTCTTCGGTCAGAAAGCCCCTGGCTATGCTTCCTTCTGGACGTGACATGTTGCGAACGTATCCTTTGATGACACCATTCATCCTTTCGAACGGCATCATGCTGTGCAGGAACGTCGGCTCGAGTTGGATGATATCCTCCACTATATGGACCAGCAGATGCACCATAACGTCGAAGAATGCGGGCGGGAAGTACATCTCAAGCTCGCATAGTATCACCACGATCTCTTCCTGTAGCCTTCTGAGTTGCCTCATGCCAATCAACTTCCGAGAGATGACGTCGAAGAAGTTGCATAGGCCAAATAGCGTTTCACGGACGTGCGCGTCCATGATCCCACGGATTGCAACTGGAAGTATCTGCGTCATCAGCACGTGACAGTCGTGAGACTTCATCCCGCTGAACTTCTGCTTCGCTGGGTCTAGGTATCTGCTTATCTTCCCCGCGTAACCGTAAGGAAGTTTTACTCCTAGGAGGCAGGTGAAAAACTGCTCGATCTCCTCCTGACTTAGAGTGAAGCACGCGGGAGGGTAGTCATTTCCGGTCTTCTTGGCCTTTTTGCCTTTGCGACGACTTTCTGTGTCCTGCTTCGCCTCATCATCATCATCATCATCATCATCATCATCATCATCATCATCATCATCATCATCATCATCATCATCATCATCATCATCATCATATATAGCGTGAAGCTCCTGCCTGATGCCCATTGATTTCAAGTCTGCCCTTGCTTTCGGCCCATCTTTGGTCCTCTCTGGCATGTTGAGCAGGGTACCAAGCAGA
>NW_021291095.1:0-1341 GCF_002162155.2 Triticum dicoccoides
TGATCTTGATCGTACACATTTGCGTGCATGATTAGTGTACGATTGAATCGGGGGCGTCACAAGTTGGTATCAGAGCCGACTGCCTGTAGGAATCCCCCTTCCACACTCCTTGGCCGAAGTCGAGTCTAGACATTACAAAAACTTTTACTAACTTGGCTGTGTGCCTTACGGGCCCACGTCGCCATCGGGTGGTACTAGGATCTTTTACTCCTCGACCTTTACTCTGGGACTCTGAACTCTTTTCTACTCGGGTTAAACGAATTTACTAACTCTAACATTAGGATCCCGTTACCACGTTCACCCCGAAGTTGGATAAGCCATAGTTATTCTGTAGGATAGCATTTTGAATAGTGCCCATGTTGTCATTTGACTCCATTGAAACATCTTTGTTTTCAGATGGAACCCGCGAGGCAGGTCGTGCGCCACACTGCGGCCATTGGTGCCTCAGGATCACCTGCTGTGCTAGCTGATATGATGACCTATCTGGGTTATCGCTGGCACCCTGAGTACACCGTCTACGAGGAGTACCAGGACTTTAACCAGGAGCAGTACCATGCCATCGTCCACCTCTACTCTCGGGAGTATGAGTCCACTACCGTGCTGCACACCGCTCATGGTGTTGGAGTGACCATCGAGATGGCAGTCCACGATGCGGCTCATGCTGCTCTGACACGTCTTCGTGGAGAGTATCAGGCATTGGACACTTCCCCTTTCAGGCACATTCCTATCGCATCTGACGTTGGTGCGGAGGGATACTACACTGCCGCCTACTCCACCGTCACCCGAGAGCCTTTCCACCATCAGCGCCTGGTTCTGCATGCTGATGGGCTGGACCGAGCTAACAGAGCTCTTCGCCACGAGTTGTACACCACTCGTCAGCACCTTTACAGGGCTCTAACGCACCCCTTTGTCCGGTCCGGACAGCTGCCGCGTTCTGCGATCTACCCAGCCAGGACCGTGATGCCCCACGGTGTCGGATGGCCAGAGGTGGGAGGCTACTCTCCCGCACTTGGTCCTCTTCTGCCACCTGAGCGTCGGGTTCTACACCAGAGTATCCGCGGCCCCCAGGCCACTGACGTGGAGGACTATCCGTTGCCTCACTACCAGCTGTCAGGTTACAGCTACCTTCACAGTACCTCCTGGGACTGATGTAGTCTTGCTCATTAGTCTTAGATGCACTCGCGAGCCTGCGTGCCGCCTATGATGACTTAGTCTATGTACGGAACTCTGTGTACTGAACTCTATGTCCGACCCCTTTTGTAAGTTATGCCGACTATCTATGTGGTATCTGTCGTGCTCCTTTCATTATGCATGTTTCATCATGAATGACTCTTGTCTATG
>NW_021291096.1:0-1275 GCF_002162155.2 Triticum dicoccoides
GGTGGGCTGTGATGCGGTAGGTACGTGGCCGGGTGTACCGAATACCCGTTAGGTATCTCGGGAACCCTGTTCACATCGTTCGGGGCCGTATGGGAAACCTCGGCCGGACTCCCTGCGGATGGAACCTGGATAGGCGATAAACCTGGACTGGAGGCTTAGGTGATTAGGTAGGTCGTGGCCGACACCCACGTTGGGCTTCCGCTTGAAGGTTGCCGAGTACATGTCGTGTAAACGACGGTAAGTGGTGAGAGCGTGTATGAAGAAGTACACCCCTGTAGGGTTAACATGATCTATTCGAATAGCCGCGTCCGCGGTAAAGGACTACTTGGTTGCCTATACAGTTCATAGACAAGTAAATGGAAACTACTAAAAGCCTCAAGATAAGTGTGAGTGCCGAGGATGGCTCTTCCGTAGGAAGACGGAGGCGGATCCTCGGTAGTGTATTGAATTGGTGAGTAGTGGACTCGTGTGCGCAAAACCATTTCAAGTTGGAGTATCGTAGGATAGTCTAGCCTAGAGTCAAAGCTGGCTTGCTGCAATAACTCCACCAACCCTTCTTGACAATGTGCATGTATGTAGGATCTGATGTAAGTCTTGCTGAGTACCTTTGTACTCATGTTGCTGTAATTTACATTTTTCAGAAGACGCTGCAACCCCTTCTGATGGGTTCTACGTAGACGTTGACATCAACGAGTAGGCTAAAGGCCCAGGTGGTGATCCTGAGCTTATGAAGGACCACGTAGTATAGTTAGGCTTTCCAAGCCTCTTTTATTTTACTAGTTGTCTGTACTCAGACAAGTTACTTCCGCTGCTAGTTTGTATGACTGTATGACTTGAATGTTGGGTCGTGAGACCCGTTCCTTTGTGTATGTTATGTATGGCTCCCTGAGCCTTAAATAAAGTACTTGTGTCGTAGAGTCATGTTGTGATGCTTCGTTGTATTTGCACATATCGAGCATATTGTGTGTATGATTGAAATGCTTGGTATGTGTGGGATCTGACTATCTAGTTGTTTATCTTTAGTAGCCTCTCTTACCGGGAAATGTCTCCTAGTGTTACCGCTGAGCCATGGTAGCTTGCTACTGCTCTGGAACACTTAGGCTGGCCGGCATGTGTCCTTCTTCGTTCCTGTGTCTGTCCCTTCGGGGAAATGTCACGCGTTGAGTACCGGAGTCCTGTTAGCCCGCTACAGCCCGGTTTACCGGAGTCCTGCTAGCCCAGTGCTACAGCCCGGACCCACTTGCTGATGACCGACACGTTCGAAGCTGGGTCATG
>NW_021291097.1:0-1181 GCF_002162155.2 Triticum dicoccoides
TCAACAAGGGGATGGTGGGGTTTAACTGCAGCAAGCCAGCTTTGACTCGGTGGCTATCCTAAACTACGACTGCAAGCGACTCTTTTGAGGTGGCGCACACGAGTCCACATATTCACCATATCAATACACCACTATGGATCCGCTCCCGTCTCCCTACGAGAACGCCATCCATAGCACTCACGCTTATCTTGCGTATTTTAGGGTATCCACTTTCACTTGTCTATGAACTGATATAAGCAACCCAGAAGTCCTTTACCGCGGACACGGCTATTCGAATAGATGATGTTAACCCTGCAGGGGTGTACTTCTTCATACATGTTTCCACCACTTAGCGTCTGCACACGACATGTGCTCGGCAGACTTCAAGCGAAAGCCGACGTGGGTGTAGACCACGACCTACCTAAACACATAAGTCTCTAGTCCAGGTTTATCGCCTATTCGGGTTCCATCCATGAGGAGATCCGGCCGGAGTTTCGCTCACAGCCCCAAACGATGTGAACAGGGTTCCGTGACACCAAACGGGCGCCCGGTATACCCGGCCACGTGCCTACCGCATCACAGCCCACCCCTACGGTCAGCGCTGTCCACGGCCTCCAGCATACTACAAACACCAGAAACTACTTGCAACTCCTGGACAGAGGATGAGGGTGAGTAAGAAGTCGAGCGGGGTCATATTTCAGGGCCCAATGTATGGTAGTAGCTGAATCATGGATCACAAACACAGAACTCAGTTCCTGAGGACGGCTTCAATGAGACAACCCACCATGTACTCCTACATGGCCTCTCACTGCTACCTTTACCAAATCGTGTTCACACACTTAGCTCACACACAGTAGGACATGTTCACACACCTCTGATTCATCCCGGATGAATCAGACCTGACACAACTCTAAGCAGTAGCAGGCATGACAAACAAGCATGAATGAGTAGGCACAACAGGGCTCAAACAACTCCTACTCATGCTAGTGGGTTTCATCTATTTACTGTGGCAATGACAGGTCATGCAGAGGATAAAGGGGTTCAGCTACCGCAGCAAGTAACAGATGAATCGGTGTTGTCCTAATGCAATAAAAGAGAGCAGGAGCGAGAGAGTAGGATTGTATCGGAATGAACAAGGGGGTTTTGCTTGCCTGGCACTTCTGAAGATAACATTGAGTCTTCATCAGTGTCAACGATCACAT
>NW_021291098.1:0-1117 GCF_002162155.2 Triticum dicoccoides
ACGAGTTAGAAAGTGAATGGCAAATGAGATGGTTGCCCTGAAACTAAATGAAATGATAAACTAAAAGACAATAGCAAGTTTGTTTTTTGTATGAAATCAATAACAAAACTTGCAATCACTTTATATAAAATTGTTGGTTTGATTTATAGAAAATCAGAATTAATAATGAAACAATATCAAAAACTATTTTGTGCAGTGATACAATGCCCCTAAATCACTAAATGCAGACTAACCTTTATATATGCACCATCTTATTTTCTGAACAAATACTTCGCATCTCTGCAGATATGGATATGAAGAATCAAAATTAGTAGGTAATTTGACATTCTTCTTTCCTGCAAAATCTAAAAGAGTCAAGTAAAAATATCTAAAAGAGTCCATAATTAACTAAATTTTGGAAATTGCCGATCAAGAGTTAATACATGAAACCAATCCTAAAATTCGAATAAAAATAAAATCACTTTGAATGTGCTAGGCATACATAAAAATCTTCTATTAGGTGACGATGACATAGTAAAGAGGAATCAATGAATCACTTTGAATGTGCTAGGTATGTTTAACGAGTGAATTGCGTCAAATCTCAACATTGCTCATGGTCATACCTAATAAAGAGGAATCAATGAATTAGATTTGGGGGCTTATAGGCAATTGCTCATGGTAGTAAAGAGGAATCAATGAATTAGATTTGGATTCACAGCCATACCTAATAAACCAGCAAGTCTCAGCATTGCTCATGGTCCTTCAATTTCTCACTGCCCCTTCTATTTGGCTCGTCAATCCTTCACTACCCTGCAGCAAGACCTAGGAGAGCCAGAAGGGAGATTTAGAGTTGGAGGCGAGTCAAATCGAGAGTTCGACCACAAGAGAAAGAATATGGTTACCTGGCCGGCGTTCGGGGAGGCGAGCTCCGCCTCCCACTTGAGCGCCCGGCCCCCGCCGCGCGGCTTCTCCTCCGCCGTCCACTTGACCTTCCGGCCGCCGGGCTCCGTGGCCGCGTAGGTGTACATGCGGCGCGGTCGGTGAGGTCGTGCAGGAGGAAGGCGTGCGGGGAGGGGATGGGGGGCGGGGCGAAGAAGGGGTCGGCGGGGAGGTAGAGTTCGAGGAGGTCGGGGTGGTG
>NW_021291099.1:0-4001 GCF_002162155.2 Triticum dicoccoides
CAAGATGTGGTCATTTTGGAAAATCCTCAAGGAGCAGTGATTCCTCATCAAGTGACTATAAGAGAAGGCTATGCCACAAATGCAAGAAACCTGGTCACTATATTCAAGATTGTCCTTAGTGGGAAAAGGAATTAAAGAAGAAGAAATACAAGGATTACAGTTCTGATGATGCTAAGAAGAAGAAGAAATCTTCAAAATCTTCATCATCAAAATCCTCGAAGTCTTCATCTCACAAGAAGAGCAGCTCCAAGAAGGCTCGGGCATTCATTGGCAAGGAAATGGACTCTGAAGCTGAATCTGAGGAACATGAGGAAGAAGAGGCATCTGAGGAGTCCGAGTCTGGTGTGGCGAGTCTGGCTCTCGCTACTGCATTCGTCAGCAAGTCCATCTTCAACTCTGAAGAAATTGACCTCACCAACAAGGCTGACGAAGATAATGATGACTACGCTCCCACCTATTCCTTCATGGCAAAGGGTGCCAAGGTAACAAAATACCCCTCTTCTGAATCTAGTGAGGATGAATCTGATGAAAATCTTAAGCCTAGCTACTCTAAACTTGCTAAGATTGTTGTGAAACAACAAAAGGCCATTGAGAAACTTCAAAACATGCTAGATAAAAGTGATGATATGTTGGGTGATGAAATGGACCGCACTAAAGACTTAACTGAAAATCTTCAGAGACTTTAGTCTAAGTTTGACAACCTTTAAAGTCATCATAAAACTCTCTTATCTGATCACGATAAGCTTTCTTATGAATTTCTTCAAAGAAAGCAAGATCTTGAGAAGCTAAGAGTGAGTTATGAAGATCTTCAGAAGGAGCGTGATTCATTACTTGCTCAACAAATCAGCGCTACTTAGGAAGAATTTGTTCCTCCATGCTTAAAGTACATTGAACGTGAATCTGCTAAGTCTTCCCCTGAATGTTCAAATGCTTCAACTGTTACAAATTCTTCACCTGTCTCTGCTATCACTAATTCCTCATCTGAGGACATTGCTAGTACTACTAATGATGCAGGTCTGAAGGAATTGTACACGACAGGCATGTACAAAAGCCTCAAAGGGCATCAGATTCTTTATGATGTGCTCAAAAAGTAGATCCTCAACAGAAACCCTAGGAAAGAGGGTATTGCCTTTGAGAGGAAACTCAATGCTGATGGAATATATTGGAAGCCTGAGCAGTACCCCAAAACCTCATGGGTTGCTCCAAAGGGACCTCCAGTTGATCCATCTAACTTATCTGGCTTTACATGTGAATCTCCTCATTCTTCTGATGAGTCATTTGACTCGAACTATAAACTGTTCAAAAATCAGAATGGTGAAGTATTTGCTAGATATGTTGGGACTAACTCCAGGAACGGTTCCCCTATGAAGAAAATCTGGGTCCCCAAAAGTTATGTTGAAAGTCTTCAGGTGAATGTCCTCATGACACCACCAGTGAAGAACAGGAACCCCAAATCCAATTCTTCATATGGACCAAATTCTTCACATGGATCAAATTCCTCGAATGGATCAAAGTCCTCACATGATCATCATCGTGCTAACCTTCTGTTTCGCAGGGTAGAGCTAAGGGCTATGAATATGCACATTATTCTTCAAATCATTATGTTCATAAGTCCTCGAAGAGTTTCTCTACTTATTCATATGCTTACCCTAACCCCTCTTATGTGAAACGAACTGGACTAGCTTCTATGCCACCTTTTTCATATGGTGCTCGCAGAGTGATGAATTCTTCGCCACCCTTTCAGATGTGGGTGGTGAAGAAAAAGAACTAATTTCTTCCACAGGGTAGGGTCTCTAGACATGCCTTAATGTCTGAAGAATTTGCTGGGGACCTGACTAAAGTGCCTGAAAGGTCGCAGGCGAATCATGATGAAATGAACTTTCATTTCACACATCCTCATACTGCTATATCTGTTTTTATTCTTTGATGAAATTCATCTGATGAATTTGATATCATATTCTTCACTAATGAAGTATATGAGTTCGTAAGATGCACTAATTCATCTACAGGATGATCAGCCCAAAGCAAACGAGTGGGTCCTCGATAGTGGATGTACAAATCACATGACGGGTGACAAGAATCTATTGATGGATACTCCTTTATCACCGTCACATCTGAAGCATATCATCTTCGCTGACAAAGGCAAAAGTCAGGTATTGGGTCTAGGTAAGGTTGTGATCTCAAAGGACCGACACATGGACAAAGTCATGCTTGTCGAGTCCTTAGGATACAACCTCATGTCTGTCTCAATGCTTTGTGATCACGATATGGTTGTTGTCTTTGGAAGATATCGTTGTGTTGTGATCATGGACGCTGACCATTCCAAAGTCTTCGAAGGCTTTAGGAGAGGAGATCTATATATTGTTGATTTCTCTACAATACCACAACCAGCCGTGTGCTTACTGGCAAAAGCTTCAGAAGCCTGGCTATGGCATCGACGACTTGGTCATGCTGGCATGAGGAATCCGAACACGCTTGCGAAGAAGAAGCACATAATTGGCATTGAGAATGTCAAATTCCTCAAGGATCACTTATGCGAAGCTTGTGAAGCTGGAAAGATGACAAGGGCCAAGCATCCAGCGAAAACTATCATGACCACTACTCGTCCATTTGAACTGCTTCACATGGATCTCTTTGGTCCTAATCATTATTCTGCTGTTTCAAATGATGCATCTCTATATGGCTTTGTTATTGTTGATGACTATTCTCGTTACACATGGGTACACATTGTCACTTACAAACATGAAGTGCAGGAAATCTTAAAACGATTTTCCTCGAGGGCTTCAACCAACTTTGGTGTGAAGATCAAGCATATCGGAACTGACAATGGGACTGAGTTCAAGAATTCCGGCGTTGATGGCTATCTTGATGAACTTGGTATTACTCATGAGTTATCTGCTCCTTATACTCCTCAGCAGAATGGCGTCATGGAGCGCAAGAATAGAACCCTCGCTGAAATGGCTTGTACTATGCTTGATGAATACAAGACGCCTCGTCGTTTCTGGATTGAGGCAATTGATACTGTGTGCCATGTCATCAATCGGGTATATCTTCACAAATTCTTCAAGAAGACTGTCTATGAACTCCTCACTGACAAGAAACCCAATGTGAGTTATTTCAATGTCTTCGGTGCTAAATGTTGGATTAGAGATCCTCATCACAATGCTAAATTTGCACCGAAAGCACATGAAGGTTTTATGCTTGGTTACGGAAAGGACGCGCACACCTACAGAGTCTTCAACAACGTTCTTCACAAGGTTGTTGAAACTGTAGATGTGCGGTTCAATGAAACTAATGGCTCGCAAAGAGAGCACCTACCTTCTGTGATAGATGAACCAGAACCTGAGGATTCTATCAAGTTCAAGGCTACGGAGGATGTCATTCCTACCGAAGAATCTACTGAATAATTCATTCCAGAATGTGAAGAAAATCGAGCTTGTGCACCTGATGAAAATGCTGAACAAAATGGTGCTGAAGAAAATGCTGATCAAATTCCTCAACGACAACCAGCTCATCCTTGCATTGCAAAAGAAGTGCAAGTGGAAAAGATCGTAGATGACATTCGAGCACCAGGTCCTCTCACACGCTCAAAAGCTTCACATTTATCTAACTTTTGTGGGAACTATGCTTTTGTCTCTATCACAGAGCCCACTAAGGTAGATGAAGAATTTCTGGAGCCTGAGTGGATTCAGGCCATGCAAGAAGAATTACATCAGTTCGAGCTAAACAATGTCTCGGAACTGGTCAAACATCCAGATCCTCGCAACCTTAATATCATTGGCACAAAGTGGATCTACCGCAACAAGCAAGATGAAAATGGCCTTGTGGTGAGGAATAAGGCACGACTTGTAGCTCAAGGCTACACACAGGTTGAAGGAATTGATTTCGATGAAACTTTTGCACCTGTTGCTAGACTTGAGGCTATTCGCATATTACTTGCTTATGCTAACCATCATAATATCACTTTATATCAAATGGATGTGAAAAGTGCATTCCTCAAT
>NW_021291099.1:4242-5264 GCF_002162155.2 Triticum dicoccoides
GTAAGCTTGAGGAAGAAGTATATGTTGCTCAACCCCCAGGTTTTGAAGATCCAAAGAATCCGGACAAAGTCTTCAGACTCAACAAGGCCCTCTATGGCCTCAAGCAGGCCCCTCGGGCGTGGTATGATACTTTGAAGGAATTCTTTGTGAAGAATGGCTTCACACCCGGTTCACTCGACCCTACTCTCTTTACTAAATCTTATGATGGTGAACTATTTGTGTGCCAAATATACGTTGATGATATTATCTTTGGTTGTACTGACCTACGTTATAGTGATGAATTTGCCTATATGATGAGTGAAGAATATCAAATGTCTATGATGGGAGAGTTGAAATTCTTCTTAGGTCTCCAAATTCGTCAACAGCACAATGGCATATTCGTATCTCAGGAGAAATACCTCAAGGTTGTTCTGAGGAAATTCGGCATGTAAGATTGCAAAGGCGTCAAAATTCCTATGCCCACAAATGGCCATCTATGCACTGATGAAAATGGTATTGACTTCGATCACAAGGTATACCGCTCCATGATTGGTTTTTTATTTTACCTATGTGCATCTAGGCCAGATATAATGCTTAGTGTTTGCATGTGTGCCCGATTTCAAGCTGCACCGAAGAAATCACACCATAAGACTGTGAAGCATATTCTTCGATATCTAGCTCACACACCAACACTAGGATTATGGTACCCCAAGGGCTCTACTTTTGATCTCGTCGGATATTCTCACTTTGACTATGCTGGTGATCATGTGGACCGCAAGTCAACATCTGGTACTTGTCATTTCCTTGGATGATCTTTGGTCTGTTTGTCCTCGAAGAAACAGAACTGCGTATCACTGTCTACTGCAGAAGCTGAGTGCATTGCTGCCGGTTCTTGCTGTGCTCAACTGCTATGGATGAAGCAAACCCTCAAGGACTATGGCATCAACGTGAAGAATGTGCCTCTCCTCTGTGACAATGAGAGTGCTATCAAGATTGCTCACAACCCAGTTCCGCACTCGAAGACAAAGCACATTCAGATTCGT
>NW_021291099.1:5624-6977 GCF_002162155.2 Triticum dicoccoides
GAGCTAAATATCCTAGAATCTTCAAATGTTCTTTGAAAAAGGACACTCATCCTAACACTTATGCAAAATTGATGACTTAGATGTGCAACACATGAAGAAACGTTTTTCTTCAATCAATGAAGAATAACACTCTAAGTGTTAAGAAATTAATGAATAATTTGATTCTCAGAACCCTACGACAATTGTACGCGGTGTTTGAAATCATCATTCTAATACGATGGGTCACGCCACCACCAAAGTTGAAAATCTTCATTTTTGAAATTCTTCAGTTTTTCAAATTCTTCAACTTTGCAAAATGTTCACCGTTTCCGTCGTTTTTCTTCATTGGCTATATATATATATATGAGTTTACGTTCTCTACAGCATTCACTTATGGCTATTTCTTCAAGTTGCATTTTCTGCTAAGTGATTGTGATCCAACCCTTTCCCCTCTATGCTATACTCAACCCAATCTATTCACAAATTCTTCATGTGCGTTCTATTTGAAACTCGTTCAAAATTTTCACTGTGTCCTTGTCAGCTGAAGAATTTGCGAACAGAACTATTAACTAATCTTATCCAAAATTTTCGGTTTTTGCCGCTCAAACCGTTCCGCATCCCACGATAGATTTATCTATTCACCCACGATCAAACATGATCTCCACTTCTCAGTACGTGGGTGACACATGTCAAGCGGATGAGAAGGGTCAGGGGCATGTTCATCCTAAATCTTCGGGCAAACAGTTTTTCACTGCGACTATAAATACCCCCTCTCCCCTTCCGCACTTCCTTTACTCCGCTCGACCACTCTCTCTCTCTCGCTTGAGCTTCTCAAACCCTAGCGCCGCCGCTACTCCCTCGTCGCCGGTAAGGAAGAGCTTCACTGCCTCGACCTCGTCGCCGTCGTACTCGCGCCGGCCACGGAAATCTTCACTCCGCCGCCGCCGTAGCTGTCTTCCTCCATCGACTTAGGGCGTGGAAGATCTGAACTGCGAGCTTCAAATATACACTTCTCCGTTCGTCATGTTCTTCATCCAGGGTAATTAAAAGGTACTTTTACTGCCCCCTTTGATTCAAATTTTCTCTACAAAATCTTCAAAGGTGTTTTATTCTTCAAATCCTCACACACAAAACACCTCACTAGTCATCTGTTCTTGATTCGTTTCTCTAAGCATCATTTTTCTTCAAGATTCCTCAATTGTGTGGATCCTCGATCTATACAACTCTGGAACCTAAGACAAATAATGCTTAGTGTTCAAGGCTCATCTGGTCAAATTCCTCAAACTTGTTCTATTTGAAAAACCTTCTGAGAACGCATATGACCTCTCCAAATTCCTCGCAACTATACTCTGTTCACAGGTACTCATGTCCACT
>NW_021291099.1:7010-7523 GCF_002162155.2 Triticum dicoccoides
CTGAATCACTAGGTTCTCATGAACTTAACTCATTTGTAGCATTCCTCGAAGAAAAGTTGCATACTTCTTCAGAGAATTCGATTGTTCAAATTCCTCGTCTGAAGAATATGGCAGATGGTAAGAAGCAGCAGAAAGGAGGAAAGAAGCCTGAGGTCATGACTGCTTTTGAAATACCTGAGGACATCTATGCTGATTATTGCACACCTGATGAGGCTAAGTTCGGAAAGGAAAATAAAAATCAGCGCAAGGTGCGCATACAGAGGATTGAAAGGAGATGGGCAAGAGAATGGAGGGAGTACAGGTATGTTACTCCAAAGTATATGAAGAAATTCGCACTAAATCCTCCATGCCCAAGAGCTCCATTGGCACCTGGCCACGAAGCTGACCCCACCAGCATCAAGCATGGTGAGGATTTTCCTGAAGAATGGGCCAAACGCCAAGCCAAGTTGGCGAGACAAGCCAAAGAAGCAGTGAGGAAATTCAATGAAGACTCTGCTGCTGCTGCTGCCACTG
>NW_021291099.1:8468-11542 GCF_002162155.2 Triticum dicoccoides
AAGCTTCTACTCAGCCAACTGAAGAACATGTCAGCACCGCTGATGACTTTCAGGATGCTGATGAAAATGCTAGTTCCAGGGTTGATGACTCCACTCGAGCCGCTGAAGAAATTACCAGGGCATCCACTAGTGGTGCGCCTCAAGAAACTGAAGAAGTCAGGGAAACTTCATCAGTTGCGGCTGAAGAAAATCAACCAGATTCCTTAGCTCCTCTTGCGCCTACACCAACTCCTATCCTTCCATCTGCATCAGATGTGAGGAAGACCAAGGCTGTAGAGCGAGCTGCAGTGAAGAAAAGGAAAGCATCAGCTGCTTCAGATTCTTCAGCTCCAAAGAAAATGAAGCCTATGACCAGCTCATTAGAAAATCCAATTGATGCTGTTTCAATTTCCACCATGCCATCAAAGGACCTTGTTCCTTTTGGTGAAGAATATGTGATCCCCAGCGGATCTGATGAAGAAAATCATTCTGCTGCTTCATCAGAGCAGATTGATGAAGAAATTGAAGTGGATGCGATCCTTCCAACGCCTGTTGCTTCCTCGCCAATGCCTCAGTTCACAGCTGAAGAGGCTGGCGTTGAAGAAATTGAAGATGAAGATGTGGACATTGGCTGCACAACGCCTGTGATGAATGATGACTTTTGGGAAAGTCAGCACCCCAATTCTCCACTCTTCACCCCAATACAACAAATACCTCAATCCCCTGCACCAACCGTTCAAATGGGCTCTGAAGAAACTCATCCCACCTCATTTGTGCATGAAGAAATTCCAGCCGCTAGTGCTGAAGAAACTGTTGTTGCTGATCCTCTGAACACACAGACTACCACTGAAGAGGAACCAGAAATTCCTCAGCCTGAAGAACCTGAGATTGCGATTCCTGAGGTAGTGATGCAACTCACTGACACTCCACTGCCAAAACCAAAGGATGCATTCTCTAAGAAGCAAAAGTTCAAGGCTGAAGATTTCTTTAGCGAGCATGTGTTCTTCACAGATTACAACCCCTATGATTCTGCTCACATAAGGAAGAGGCGTTTCTGGACAGCCAGCCAAAAAAATTTCTACTCCTCAGTGTTGTTCAACAAAGACAAAGTCTTTGATCATGAACACATTCCTCACGTGGACATGGAATCTCTGCCGGGCTTCGAGCTAGTCCTCAGTGTTCTTCACGATGCTGGATTGCTGAATTTCTGCACTGACATCTGTGATTGGAATGAAGAACTCATTCTTCAATTCTATGCGACGCTGCACATCACAAGAAATTCTGAAGATGTGAATTCATGGGTGCTGGACTGGATGTCTGAAAATACTCACTACAAGGCACCAGCTACTGAATTGCTTCGTGTCTTACCACTCAGTCCTCCCCTTTACGGTGCTCATTGCGTCTACAGTGAACCTGAGCTTTCAAATCATTACATGCAAGTGCTGATGAAGCCTTTGAAGCCAGGGCAGGCCCCTCGAACCAAATTCCTCGTCAAGGAATTACTGTATGTGCCTCAGACTGTCTATCGCATTCTGACGAAGACAATGAGTCCTATCAAAGGCCACGACTCAATTGATGAAGAGGTCGTTGGCATCATGAAGAATATGCTTTTTCAATATCATTCATGGCGTTCCCGTCAACTTCCATGATTTCTTCATGAGGACTCTGGCGAATATTGCTACGTCATCTACCGTGCTGTTTTGGAAAGATGTCTGGTTTGGTGACGCTGAATCTGCGCTGATGGACTTGCATCCACGGGCGTTCTCCTTTTGCTTGAATGAGGATGACTCTGTTGCTAAGGTCCTCCAGACAGCTGATCCAGCCATGATTTTCAGTCTGCCTCTTTCGATCCAGGCCAGGGAGGAGATCAGAGAGATCCAGCAGGGGTCGATGCACGTCCAGTTGGTTGAAAACTGTGGTGACACTTGGGAATGCACGCTCGGGCATTTCTCTTCTAAAGGGTATTATAACCACTGTTATAAGCAAGTTGTGGCAGACGAAGCGTTTGGCTGGCTTTGGAAAGCCAAAAGCCCGATCAAGTTCAAGATGTTCGGGTGGTTGCTTCTTGTTGATCGTCTGAATACCGGGAACATGCTAAAGCGCAGGCACTTTGCTGTCGCTGGGGATAACTATGCATGTATGTTCTGTCAGAACCCTCCTGAGGAAATTGTGGAACACCTCTTATTTACGTGTCCCTTTAGCCAACGGTGCTGGAGTAAGGTTGGGATGTCGTGGCCGGGGGGAGCAACAGATTAGTTCTGTTGCATGGGGGTAGACATGGTTGGCAACAACCCCTCTTCATGGATATTTTTCTGCTTGCTGCTTGGAGTATGTGGATGGAGAGAAACAACCAACACTTCAGGGGGGTTCCACACTCCTCCGAGGCATGGCTGGCTAGATTCAAACACCTCTTGAGGCTGGTAGCCCACAACTGTAAAGAGAAACTTCATCCTTTTCTCTCTGAATACACTGCAAGCCTGTAGGCTGGGACATTAGTCTTGGTTTGATAGTCTGTAGGGCCGGGGGGCCTGAAAACCCATTGTAACATGCATGTAATTGTTCTACTGTGAGTAATACAAAAGGTCAGTGGGAGCCTCTCCCAGTATCGTTAACCCTCAAAAAAAATATTGCTACGTCACCATTTGAGCTGAAGCCTTATGCACCATGGATTATGAGGTTCATCAGGACAAGGTCTTCACTCAATTACAAGGCTGATACTCTGAACCGCGGCAGCTACTTGCCTCCAATTGAAGTCCTCAAACAGACATTTTCCTCAGCTGATGACAAAGGCAAGGCAACTGCTGTGATAGATGAAGGCATTCGTCCATTGGATGGTCAATTTCGCAAGGCTGCATCCTACTCCACCAATGATGACTCTGCCACACATGACTCTGTCGCCAAGCAAAATCCTCAAGCCACAACACCCAGGGTGATGACTGATCGTGAATTACTCCTCACTCTTCATCAGAAAGTTGATCACAATCATAAATGGGTCAAGCGTCAGTTTGGTTCAATTCTTCACAACATGACATCAACACACAATGCAGTGAAGAAAAACCACTACTACCTCCATGAAACCTTCAACCGTACCTGGG
>NW_021291100.1:0-1827 GCF_002162155.2 Triticum dicoccoides
TCCAAGCCGGTTGGCTCCCACGCGTTCCGTTGCCTCCCGATGAACACGACGCATTCCGTTGCCTCCCCATGAACACGACGCATTCCGTTCCCTCCCCATGAACACGACGACGATGCTGTTTCTCCGTTCCGACCCAGCCATGTACACGAGCCCTCGCCGTACGTATGCGCAAGTAGGCGTTCGAGACCCCGCCTGTATGTACACATACGTGGACGTATTTTCTTTCTTGCACCCTGGCGGCTGTACGTACATGTACATGCTATGTGCGCGCCTCTACTACGACACGTGCGCGCCTCTACATCCACCAGTATATATGTACGTACACGTTCGCGACCAGAATGACAACGCTACGTACGCTCCTTGCGTGTGAAGATGTAGCTAGTGGGTCCAAGCAGTCAGGGGAAAACTTTTTTTCGTGAAATACTGTGGCATGTCCGGTGGGTCCCCGCTGTCAGGTGGAGGAATAATTATTTTGCACATAATAAGGAGGCACTTCCTTGCTGCGGCTGTGGACCCAGCTTTAGCCTCTCCACGTATAGTCCACGTCCGATGGAAGCCGTTCCTTGACCACATTGACTGCGCCGCGCCGAGAGCACCAGGGCGGTGGACAACGGCGAGGCCTAGGAAGGGGACGACGCGGAGCTGGGGAAGACGCGGCAGTGGATGCCCACGCGTAGAGGAGTACGAGGGTTCACTGGTTCGCTGCGGTGTGAGGCTGCCGTCACCGCAGAATAATAGGGTGTGTGGGTGAGTAGAGGGATGGCCTGGCCAGCGGTGGGAGTAGTAGGGGGCGATGACGCCTCCGCCGCATCGTAGACGGCCACGGGAGGCAGGAGCATGAGGCACGACCGACGCTGGTTTGGGCGGCTGGAGCAAGAAGACCAGAGGTTGAAGAAGCACTACGACCGTTGGATGGACATCGTACGGTCACTAGAGCTAGAATCGTGCATATTGACTAAGTTGACAAAGCCCTCTGTCCCCGTCAACTTAGTAGGCCCACAAGTCAGCCTGCCACTATACTGGGTCCCAGCTAACAGGGGGAGTATTCATTTTTTTGTACGCAACAAAGAGGCACTTCCTTGCGTGCGAAGATATAGCTGGTGGGTCCGAGCTGTCAGCGGCGGTAACATTTTTTTCGTGAAATGCAGAGGCCCTTTTGGTGGGTCCCCGATGTCAGGTGGAGGAATCATTATTTTGCGCGTAATAAGGAGGCATTTCCTTGCATGCGGCCATGGACCCAGCTGTCAGCCTCTCCATGTACAGTCCACTTCAGATGCATGTCGGTTGTTGACCAGGTTGACCAGGCCGCGACGAGAGCACCAGGGCGATGGACGACGGCAAGGCCTAGGAAGGGAACGACACGGAGGCAGGGAAGAATCGGCAGTTGTTTCCCATGCGGAGGGGAGTACGACTATATGAGGGTTTACTGGTTCGTTTGCCGTCGCCGGAGAATAACAACAGGTATGGGTGAGTAGAGGGATGGCTAGGCTAGCAATGGGAGTACCGCGGGGCAGTGAGGGCTGCGCGACAGCATAGCCGACCGTGGGGGGAGGGAGCAGGCAGTCCCGCCGGCGCTTGTTTGAGCGGCTGGAGCTGGAAGAGCAGAGATTGAAGAAGCATGACGGCCGTTGGATGGACATCGTATGGTCACTGGAGCTAGAATCGTTCATATTGACTAAGTTGACAAAGCCTTCCATCCCCGTCAACTTAGTATGCCCACAAGTCAGCCTCCCACCATGGTGGGTCCCAGCTAGCTGGGGGAGTATTCATTTTTCTGTGTGTAATAAGGAGGCACTTTCGGTGGGTCCGAGCTGACAGCGGGGGGAA
>NW_021291101.1:0-2260 GCF_002162155.2 Triticum dicoccoides
GCTTTAAAGAAAATCGCTTGTTGGTAGACAACGCAATAGCTTTCCTTGCTGTTATTTAATAAATTTATCATCTACCTTATGTTTAGATGTGTTTTCATGTTTTAATTAGTGTTTGTGCCAAGTAGAACCTATAGGATAACCTACGGTGATAGTTAATTTGATTCTGCTGTAAAACAGAAACTTTGCGCGCACAAAAATAATTTTGGTAATTCACAGAAACGTGATTTTGCGTTGATTCTTTTTTATGTAGATCAATAGACAAATTGCCCAGGTCTTCCTATTTTGGTAGGAATGTTAGAGTTCCAGAAGTATTCGAGAGTTACAGATTTCTACAGACTGTTCTGTTTTTGACAGATTCTGCTTTTCGTGTGTTGTTTGCTTATTTTGATGCATCTATGGCTAGTATGTAGGGTTTGAACCATAGAGAACTTGGAATACATTAGGTTTAACACCAATATAAATAAAGAATGAGTTCATTACAGTAACTTATGTGGTGGTTTTTCTTTCTTGCACTAATGGAGCTTATGAGATTTCCTGTTGAGTTTTGTGTTGTGAAGTTTTCAAGTTTTGGGTAAAGATTTGATGGATTATGGAATAAGGAGTGGCAAGAGCCTAAGATTGGGGATGCCCATGGCACCCCAAGATATTCAATAATAGCCAAAAGCCTAAGCTTGGGGATGCCCCGGGAAGGCATCCCCTCTTTCGTCTTCGTCTATCGGTAACTTTATTTGGAGCTATATTTTTATTCGTCACATGATATGTGTTTTGCTTGGAGCGTCTTGTATGATATTAGTCTTTGATTTTTAGTCTACCACAATCATCCTTGCTGTACAAACCTTTTGGGAGAAACCTACTTCATTGGAATTTATTAGAATACTCTATGTGCTTCACTTATATCTTTTCAGCTAGATAGTTTTTGCTCTAGTGCTTCACTTATATCTTTTAGAGCACGACGGTGGCTTAATTTTGTAGAAATTGTTAGTCTCTCATGCTTCACTTATATTATTTTGAGAGTCTCTTAGAACAACATGGTATTTTCTATGGTTATAAAATTGGTCCTAGAATGATAGGCATCCAAGTTGGGTATAATAAAAACTATCATAGGAAGTCAATTGGATGCTATGATCAATTTGATACTTAATAATTGTTTTGAGATATGGAGGTAGTGATATTAGAGTCATGCTAGTTGGGTGATTATGAATTTAAATAATTCTTGTGTTGAAGTTGGCAACTCCCGTAGCATGCACGTATGGTAAAAGTTGTGTAACAAATTTGAAACATGAGGTGTTCTTAGATTGTGCATCCTTATGAGTGGCGGTCGGGGACGAGTGATGGTCTTTTCCTACCAATCATCAAGAAGGTTCTTGAACCGGGTTTTCTGGTTTTCTTCTTTTCCTATTTCTTTTTTCCTTTTCTTTTTTTCTTTGTTTTTTCTGTTCCTTTTCCTTTTTTAGTTTCTATTTCATTTTCTTTATTTTTTTAGAGTTCAAAGTATTTAAAATTTGTTGCCGTTTCAAAAAATGTTCGGATTTTGCGTAAAAATGTTCTCAAAATTCAAAAATTGTTCACCTTTTGCAAAAAATGTTCACGTTTTACATTTTTTTCAAAGATTTCAAAAAATGTTGTGGCTTTGAATTTTTTGTTCAAGTTTTCAAAAGATGTCTGTGCTTCAAAATTTGTTTGGTTTTTTTGAAAATTTTCTCTATTTCGAACTTTGTTTTTCAAAATTCAAAAATGTTCTTACTTTAGAAAATTGTTCACAAATTCTAAAAATGTTCACATTTTCAACGAATGTCTGGAAATTAAAAATCTGTTCGATTTCATAAAATTGTTTGCATTTGTGAAAAATGGTTCGTACATTCGAAGAATTACCCAAGATTTGGGAAATAAAAAATCAGGATTTTGTCAAACAGTGTTAAGTCTGATACTGCGTTATTCTTTTAGTGTTCCACTATTTGTCTGTCCACAGAGCTGTTCCATCGCCCGCGTCACTGGATAAGGGAGCCCCACAGAGCTCGTGCAAGTCGGGAGTATGTTCGATTCCTAGCCACCATGTGCAACCCTTTTTGCCATTTTCACCCTCGTATTCGCGGTGGACCGAATGGGCCCAGTCGGCACATCCTGTGAATGGGGCTTGTATGAGCTCCCGTCTAGCCCCTCTAGGGGTGTTTCCCAAATGGCGCCCGCCCCGTTTATTCGTTATTTTTCAAACAGCGCACGCCCCCTCATCATGTTGGGCTTGCCCATTTCATTTTTTTTT
>NW_021291102.1:0-1260 GCF_002162155.2 Triticum dicoccoides
AGTTACGGAGGTAAATCCTACGAAATCCTTATGGGGAGGTGGCCAACTTCCTTAACAAGATACTACAATGATAGGTCTTCCGGCTGGGTGTGTTGGCCACGACATCCACTTTACCGGTTGTCGAGGGACCAATATTATAGTTCTTGGGAAATGTTCCAACCATCATATCTGCCTGAGATTCAGATCTGGTTGGTGTCAGGATATTCCAGACTCATCGAGTCTAGGAAGGAAAATGAAGGTTTGCAACACAAATCGACGAGATGACGTTGCGAGATTCTCGGGAAATGAACTACGATAGCAAGCTCCAAAACATGAGCTGGTTCCGCTACAAACATGTGAACATGTTGTCCCAGACAAGCACGATCACATGGTAGTCTTATAATAAACACTAACGAGTTCTGGTTGGGAACCATCATCGAGGATATCAAAATCCTTGCACGAGGTATACTCTTAAGAAGGAACTTCTTCTCCTTGAACAAATCAATCAGTGGCTTGGTGTGCTAGGATATACGTATGGAATGAAGATGATCAGTCTAACAGACCACAGAATTCTTCGCACGTGCATGACCGACTTGGGATGATTCCAAAGAGCAAAAACAAACTTTCTCGAATTCACGACGGCAACTTACATCAAAATGCACGTGAATCAAAGGAAGTCACTCCTTTCATCAAACAAGTACTTCATGAGCTAGCATGAAGAAAATGCTTTCAAAAGTTTCCAACACTAACTTAATGTTCAACAACATCATGGAGGATATAAGGATGTTGTCAATGGGCTCAACAACAACTCATCGGAATTTCCATATCACTGAACTTCCACCATCATGTGAACACGGTGATAGCATTGGTCAGAACCAAAAGATATAATGGTGTATGCTCGAGGGATCAACCACGAGGAAGACAACATTACGAACATCGTTGGTTCTGACTTGATTTGACGATAGCCCACACTCAAATCAAAGGATTGATAAGACAATAGGTCCAGCAACTGATCACAGGGACCAATCGATGAAGATATCATCTTTCTTCAATACACACTACACAAGAATATCCTTTTGGGACGAACTAAGTCAGGCAAGCTTTTATCTTCCAACCCTCCAAGTTGTCGTTTAGCTTAACCAACTAGCTCAGGGATATCTAACACCGATTCTTGGAGAGAAGGTGGTTCACAAGAAACCAACTTGATCACGAACTCAACATAGCGGTCAGGTGACAACCCGGTAACACCTCCAAGAAGATATTTGGAAAGTCACGAACCAC
>NW_021291103.1:0-1126 GCF_002162155.2 Triticum dicoccoides
CTGAGCCATGGTAGCTTGCTACTGCTCTGGAACACTTAGGCTGGCCGGCATGTGTCCTTCTTCGTTCCGGTGTCTGTCCCTTCGGGGAAATGTCACGCTTTGAGTACCGGAGTCCTGTTAGCCCGCTACAGCCCGGTTTACCGGAGTCCTGCTAGCCCAGTGCTACAGCCCGGACCCACTTGCTGATGACCGACACGTTCGAAGCTGGGTCATGAATGCCTGTCCCTGTAAGTCTGTGCCACTTTGGGTTTACGACTAGTCATGTCAGCCCGGGCTCCTTATCATATGGATGCTAGCGACACTATCATATACGTGAGCCAAAAGGCGCAAACGGTCCCGGGCAAAGGTAAGGCGACACCCGTGGGGATACCGTGCGTGAGGCCGCAAAGTGATATGAGGTGTTACCAGCTAGATCGATGTGACATCGAGTCGGGGTCCTGACAGCGTTGGTATCAGAGCTTGACTGCCTGTAGGATTACCAAGCCAAACTGGTCGAAATTGAGTCTAGAAATTCTTTAGTTATATAAGGGAATTGATTGTGGGATGGAACGTAAGGCTCTTTTTACTCCTTATACCTTATGCCTTCTGATCTGAGTCATCTTATCTTTCCTGCGGGGATTAAGAACTAGGCTATCTTTTCTTTCTATCAGGATCACGTGTTACTAATCCGTAGACTTATAGATTGTTGGACTTAAGTCTCAGTTCAGTTCTTACTACTTCTGTATGTTAATTGTTGATCTCGAAACCTTGATATTGTGCTTCTGAGTGGTTATGCCACCATTTTTGTGAATGTCTCAAATCTTTTCTGAGCATTTACAGCCGTTATGCTGTCCGAGTCATTCCAGGTTTCTAAACAGTCTGATGCACTTGCAGATTCCTTCCTTCCGTTTCAATGTTCCTTTGGGCCAGATTAACCACACTAATCAGTGAGTTGAGGTACTCTGTTGCCTTGACATTTATGTTGGAGTTACTATTATGACCCTAGGTATTTAGGGAGTCACCTAGTAACCTAGCAACGTTTTGTGTTCCCAGTGTGAGGATTCTGGCCTTTATCCTCGAAAGCATTCCGTGATGCTACTTAGTAATAGGTATTCTGTTCCTGGGTTCTTGAACCCGAGATTCACTC
>NW_021291104.1:0-1175 GCF_002162155.2 Triticum dicoccoides
GCAGTTTGGGCCGATTCTGGCCCATTTCTTGGAGTATTACTTAGTTTTGGGGGTCCCGGAGTGATTTCCATGATTTATGAACCCCGGGGTGCGTTTACGTGTCGGTCATCAACACTCATAGTTTTAGCCAATTCTGACGCGTTTTGTGGACTATTACTGACCGTTTTCAGGTCCCAAAGTGATTTCCATAGTTGTTGAACCCCAATGAGCGCTTACGTGGCGGTCATCGACACTCACAATTTTGGCTGATTCTGGTCGTTTTGTGGACTAATACTCACTGTTTCGGGGTCCCGGAGTGATTTGCACGGTTAACGAACCGCGGGACGCGTTTACGTGTCGGTCATAAACACTCACAGTTTTGGCCGATTCTGGCCCGTTTCGTGGACTGTTACTCACCGTTTTCGGGCCCCAAAGCGATTTCCATGGTTGTTGAAACCCATGGAGCGCTTACGTGTCGATCATAAACAAGCGCAGTTTGGGCCGATTTTGGCCCGTTTCCTGCACTATTACTTAGTTTTGGTGGTCCCTGAGTGATTTCCGCGGTTGACAAACTCCAGGGTGCGTTTACGTGTCGGTCAATGACACTCACAATGTAGGCCAATTTCTGGTCCGTTTCATGCACTATTACTGATCGTTTGGGCGTCCCAGATCGATTTCCACGATTGACAATCCCCGACGTGCGTTTGCGTGTCTGTCTTCAACATTCACAGTTTTGGCCAATTCTGACGTGATTCGTTGACTATTACTCATCACTTAGGGGTCCCGAAGCGATTTCTATAGTTGTTGAACCCCAAGCTGCATTTATGTGTCGGTCATCGACACTGATAGTTTCGGCCAATTCTGGCCCGTTTCATGGACTATTACTTACTGTTTTGAGGTCCCGGAGTGATTTCAATGATTAACGAACCATAGAGTGTGTTCACATGTCGGTCATCAACACTAGCAGTTTTGGTCGATTCTGGCCCGCTTCGTGGAGTATTACTCATTGTTTTGGGCCCCCGGAGTGATTTCCACGATTAACGAACCCCCTCATGCGCTTATGTGTCGGTTATCAAAACTTGCGGTTTTTGTCGATTCTGACCCGTTTCGTGGACTATTACTCACCGTTTTGGGGCCCCAAAGCGATTTCCATGGTTTTTGAACCCCAAGGTGCGCTTAAGTGTAGGTCATCAACA
>NW_021291105.1:0-1769 GCF_002162155.2 Triticum dicoccoides
AGGGGGCTGGGGGTTCTGTCATTCCCATTTCAGGTTTCTGTTAAATGAAATAGACATGATGCAACACTCTAATGCATGAACTAGCTAGGGTGTGACACTGAGGACGAGATGAAAGTCAGCGGTGGAGCGGTGTGCAGGAGTTCCCTCCTGTTGGCGGCACAGCCATGGACTGAGTCCAGGCGGGCAGCTACGAGGTCGTCCACCATGCTGTCGAAGGCTGCCTCCAGGGCTCGAAGGTACTCGACAAGCATCTCAAAGGCCTCGTCTCGCTCTCCTCTGGGGCAAGAGAATGAGTAGTGACAGGTGTATGGTACATGGCATGGAAGGTAGCGGTAGCGACGGGTCTTCATTGCAGGAAGAACATCTCGAAGACGAGCTATCGCCTCGCGGGCAGCCATCTGCATAGCATGCCTCTCTGTAGGCATGGCTCTCCCCAAGAATCGGAAGCGGCGTATCTCAGCACGCCCTCCCTTGAATTGCACCTGGTGCATGGTCAGACTGTCGTTGATCTTGTGTGGATAAAGTGTGAAGACCGGGCGCATGGATGGCCCCATCGCGACCCGAACGATGAAGGAGAGGAGTTTGATGAACCCCTCAGGCACGTTGGCGAACATCTGTGACTCACATTCGTTGCCAGCCATCTACATCAGTAGCCAAAAATTATGAGCGACCAGATCATAAATTTTATGCTGACTGTCAGAAAAATGACTATGTTTTCAAAAACATGAATAATCTCTATCATGCTAATAACCGATTAGCGATCGCACCTAGTGGCTTCCTACAGTCAGCCTGGCTCTGGTACCAAGTCTGTCACGACCAGTTTTTCAATAAAATACTTATTGAGAAAATCGATCTTTTGATCCCAGTATAGGAAGAGTTATCCTCACTGGTAGACAAATACTTGATATATAGAGGACCAGTAGCATTAAATATATTACAGGGTTGAGCTGAGGCTGCTCAACAATTTATTACAAACACGCCAATATCATACATAAGGGCGGTTGCGACACAGGGGTGTGGTGACATGCTACTAGCTCGAGATAAAAGTGGTGGTGGATAACTTGACTCCTAATTGGCAGCTCATCGAGCGTCGAGGTGAGGCTCGATGAATTTATTTCTGGGGTGGCGGAAGCGGATATAATACAGTGACCAAATGCAGGATCGCACGGGAATGACTGGGACTACTCTAGGTGTCGGACTCGCTATCGAACTCTTCATCCATGAGATCGCCTTCATCAACATCTGGCCAAATAAACAAGCCAGGTGAGTACTTTGAAAGTACTCGCAAGACAGTTCGGACAAAAGATATAACAAACGCATGCTTGAATGCACCATGATCAAAAAGATAATAATGCTCATTCCAATAATAAAATTTGCACGACTTGATAAGTAAAACGAATAACTAAAAACCGATCGGGTGTCTGGAGCGACGCCTTGAAAGGTAAACAAATAAAGCTCATGCCGCAGTCGGGCGTCTAAGCGACACCACATAAAGGGCTTATAAAAGAAATGCCACAGTCGGGCGTCTCAGTGACACCACATAAAGGGCTTATAAAAGAAATGCCATAGTCGGGCGTCTCAGCGACACCACATAAAGGGCTTAAAATAAAAGGGAATAACAAGAGTGCCACGATCGGACGTCTGAGCGACATCGCAGAAAGGGCTTATCTCAATAATAAATAACAAGTGTGCCACAGTCGGACGTCTGAGCAACATCACGGAAAGGGCTTATATCAAATGTAAATAACAAGTATGCCACAGTCGGACGT
>NW_021291106.1:0-1052 GCF_002162155.2 Triticum dicoccoides
GTGCTGGTGCAGTTGAAGTAGAAGATGCACGTGGTGTCCATGATGAAGGTCGGCCTGCAGAAAAGTTAGTTCGCCCCAATGCTTGTCGATCCTGCACTTCACGTTCAGCTTTACAAGCAAGATGGAATAAACAAGTGATATTAGTATACTCCTTATAGTCTAGAATGGTCTGAATCTCTCTATTTAATCCACCCAGAAAACGTGCAAGCATAGCTTCATTCTCCTCAACAATACCACATCTAATCATGCCAGTTTGTAATTCCTGATAATATTCTTCTACAGAATTTTTCCCTTGTCTTAAACGCTGCAATTTTTGAAGCAATTCACGTTGATAATATGGTGGAACCCAACGCGTACGCATAGCAGTTTTCAAAGCAGCCCAAGTAGTTGGAATAGGATATAATCTACAATGTTCAGACCACCATACACATGCAAAACTAGTGAAAAGCACAAACGGCAGCAGCAACTCGTCTCTCCTCAGGATATTGTAAACATGTAAATCGTTGTTCAGTTTCTAACTCCCAAGTAAGATATATATCAGGAACATATCTACCCTCAAATGGTGGAATATTCAATTTCAGTTTAGGAATATGGACATCATCTCGTACCTGAGGTGGTGGTGCAGGCCTACCATTACGAATATATACCTGAGGTCGACCTGCTGGTGGTGGTACAGGTGGCTGCACGTAGTGTTGATTTTGATCAACCTCATCCTCATAATCTCCCAGCAGCAGGCGGTGATCGGCAACCGTTGTAGTCAAAAACTCGCAAAGCATGGATAGAGCGATTACCAGGGAGAGTCAAACGCACGACGTAGATGTATGTGGAGCTGGGAAGGCTTATAATATGGTAGCAAAAAGGGTCAGCAATAATCAATTCAGAGATGCAAAGTTGAATAAACGCTCAACGACGGTACTGTGCTGGCCCTAGGCTAGACTGTGCTAGAGACGCGAGCCTAGAACTCTAACAAAATCACGGCGCGACACGTAAACAAGGGAAAAGCACACTCTGGAATTTTTTTTTCCGCTCTTTTTTTTTTTGCTCTTTTTTTT
>NW_021291107.1:0-5236 GCF_002162155.2 Triticum dicoccoides
GGGGGGGGGCAAACCTACTTGGAGTAGGATTTCCCCCCCTAGGGCGCGCCTCTCCCCTTGGCCGGCCCCTCCTCCTCTCCCCCCTTTACATACGGGGGAGGGGGCACCCCTAGGACACACAAGTTGATCTACGGATTGTTCCTTAGCCGTGTGCGGTGCCCCCCTCCACCATATTCCACCTCGTTCATATCGTCGCAGAGTTTAGGCGAAGCCCTGCGCCGGTAGAACATCATCATCGTCACCACGCGGTCGTGCTGACGGAACTCATCCCCGACGCTTTGCTGGATTGGAGCCCGGGGAACATAATCGAGCTGAACGTGTGCTGAACTCGGAGGTGCCGTACGTTCGGTGCTTGGATCGGTCGGATCGTGAAGACGTACGACTACATCAACCGTGTTGTCATAATGCTTCCGCTTACGGTCTACGAGGGTACGTGGACAACACTCTCCCCTCTCATTGCTATACCATCACCATGATCTTGCGTGTGCGTAGGAAATTTTTTGAAATCACTATGTTCCCCAACAGTGGCATCCGAGCCTAGGTTTTATGCGTTGATGTTATATGCACGAGTAGAACACAAGTGAGTTGTGGGCGATACAAGTCATACTGCTTACCAGCATGTCATACTTTGGTTCAGCGGTATTGTTGGATGAAGCGGCCTAGACCGACATTACGCGTACGCTTACACGAGACTGGTTTTACCGCCGTGCTTTGCACAAAGGTGACTAGCGGGTGTCTGTTTATCCAACTTTAGTTGAACCGAGTGTGGCTACGCCCGGTCCTTGCGAAGGTTAAAACAGCACTAACTTGACAAACTATCGTTGTGGTTTTGATGCGTAGGTAAGAACGGTTCTTGCTCAGCCCGTAGCAGCCACGTAAAACTTGCAACAACAAAGTAGAGGACGTCTAACTTGTTTTTGCAGGGCATGTTGTGATGTGATATGGTCAAGACGTGATGCTATATTTTATTGTATGAGATGATCATGTTTTGTAACCGAAGTTATCGGCAACTGGCAGGAGCCATATGGTTGTCGCTTTTATGTATGAAATGCAAAGGCCCTGTAATTGCTTTACTTTATCTCTAAGCGGTAGCACTAGTCGTAGAAGCAATAGATGGCGTAAACGACAACGATGCTACGATGGAGATCAAGGTGTCGCGCCGGTGACGATGGTGATCACGATGGTGCTTCGGAGGTGGAGATCACAAGCACAAGATGATGATGGCCATATCATATCACTTATATTGATTGCATGTGATGTTTATCCTTTATGCATCTTATCTTGCTTTGATTGACGGTAGCATTTTAAGATAATCTCTCACTAATTATCAAGAAGTGTTCTCCCTGAGTATCCACCGTTGCGAAAGTTCTTCATGCTGAGACACCACGTGATGATCGGGTGTGATAGGCTCTACGTTCAAATACAACGGGTGCAAAACAGTTGCACACGTGGAATACTCAGCTTAAACTTGACGAGCCTAGCATATACAGATATGGCCTCGGAACACGGAGACCGAAAGGTCGAGCGTGAATCATATAGTAGATATGATCAACATAGTGATGTTCACCATTGAAAACTACTCCATCTCACGTGATGATCGGACATGGTATAGTTGATTTGGATCACGTAATCACTTAGATGACTAGAGAGATGTCTGTCTAAGTGGGATTTCTTAAGTAATATGATTAATTAAACTTTAATTTATCATGAACTTAGTCCTACTAGTATTTTGCAAATTATGTTGTAGATCAATAGCTTGTGTTGTTGCTTTCATATGTTTATTTTGATATGTTCCTAGAGAAAATTGTGTTGAAAGATGTTAGTAGCAATGATGTGGATTGGATCCGTGATCTGAGGTTTATCCTCAGTGCTGCACAGAAGAATTATGTCCTTAATGCACCGCAAGGTGACAGACCTATTGCAGGAGCAGATGCAGACATTATGAACGTTTGGCTAGCTCAATAGTTTAGTGCACCATGCTTAACGGCTTAGAATCGGGACTTCAAAGACGTTTTGAACGCCATGGACCATATGAGATGTTCCAGGAATTGAAGTTAATATTTCCAGCAAATACCCGAGTTGAGAGATATGAAGTCTCCAAAGGGTTCTATAGCTAAAAGATGGATGAGAATCGCTCAACTAGTGAGCATGTGCTCAGATTGTCTGGTTACTACAATCGCTTGAATCAAGTGGGAGTTAATCTTCCAGATAAGATAGTGATTGATAGAGTTCTCTAGTCACCATCACCAAGTTAGTACAACTTTGTGATGAACTACATTATGCAAGGGATGACGAAAACAATTCCCGAGCTCTTCGTGATGTTGAAATCGACGAAGGTAGAAATCAAGAAAGAGCATCAAGTGTTGATGGTTGATAAGATCACTAGTTTCAAGAAAAGGGCAAAGGGAAAGAAAGGGAAACTTCAAGTAGATGACAAGCAAGTTGTCACTCCCGCGAAGAAGCCCAAAGCTGGACCAAAGCCTGAAACTGAATAATTATACTGCAAAGGAAATGGTCACTGGAAGTGGAAATGCCCTGAATATTTGGTGGATAAGAAGGATGGCAAAGTGAACAAGGGAATATTTGATATACATGTTATTGATGTGTACCTTACAAGTGTTTATAGTAACCCCTGAGTATTTGATACTTGTTCGGTTGCTAAATATTAGTAACTCGAAACAGGAGTTACAGAATAAACAGAGACTAGTTGAGGGTGAAGTGACGATGTGTGTTGGAAGTGGTTCCAAGATTGATATGATCATCATCGCACACTCCCTATACTTTCGGGATTAGTGTTAAACCTAAATAAATGTTATTTGGCATTTGCGTTGAGCATGAATATGATTTGATCATGTTTATTGCAATACGGTTTTTCATTTAAAGTCAAAGAATAATTGTTATTCAGTTTACATGAATAAAGCCTTCGATGGTCATACACCCAATGAAAATAGTTTGTTGGATCTCGATCGTAGTGATACACATAATCATAATATTGATGCCAAAAGATGCAAAGTTGATAATGATAGTGCAACTTATTTGTGGCACTGTCGTTTGGGTCGTATCGGTGTAAAGCGCATGAAGAAACTCCAGAAAGATGGATTTTTGGAATCACTTGGTTATGAATCATTTGATGCTTGCAAACCGTGCTTTATGGGCAAGATGACTAAAACTCCGTTCTCCGGAACAATGGAACGAGCTAGTGACTTATTGGAAATAATACATACTGATGTATGCGGTCCAATGAGTATTGATGCTCGTGGCGGGTATCGTTATTTTCTGACCTTCATGAGATGATTTGAGCAGATATGAGTATATCTTCTTAATGAAACACAAGTCTGAAACATTTGAAAAGTGCAAAGAATTTCAGAGTGAAGTGGAGAATCACCGTAACAAGAAAATAAAGTTTCTACGATCTGATCGTGGAGGAGAATATTTGAGTTACGAGTTTGGTCTTCAATTAAAACAATGTGGAATAGTTTCACAAACTCATGCCACCTGGAACACCACAGCTTAATGGTGTGTCCGAACGTCATAACCGTACTTTATTGGATATAGTGCAATCTATGATATCTCTTATCGGTTTACCACTATCGTTTTGGGATTATGCATTAGAGACAGTTGCATTCACTTTAAATAGGGCACCATTGAAATTCGTTGAGACGACGCCTTATGAACTGTGGTTTGGCAAGAAACCAAAGTTGTTGTTTCTTAAAGTTTGGGGCTGCGATGCTTATGTGAAAAAGTTTCAACCTGATAAGCTCGAACCTAAATCGGAGAAGTGCGTCTTCATAGAATACCCAAAGGAAATTGTTGGGTACACCTTCTATCACAGATCCGAAGGCAAAATCTTTGTTGCTAAGAATGAATCCTTTCTAGAGAAGGAGTTTCTCTCGAAAGAAGTGAGTGGGAGGAAAGTAGAACTTGATGAGGTAATAGTACCTTCTCCCTTATTGGAAAGTAGTTCATCACAGAAATCAGTTCCAGTGATTCCTACACCAATTAGTGAGGAAGCTAATGATGATGATCATGAAACTTCAGATCAAGTTACTACAAAACCTCGTAGGTCTTCCAGAGTAAGATCCGCACCAGAGTGGTACGGTAATCCTGTTCTGGAAGTCATGTTACTAGACCATGATAAACTTACGAACTATGAGGAAGCGATGATGAGCCCAGATTCCGCGAAATGGCTTGAGGCCATAAAATCTGAGATATGATCCATGTATGAGAACTAAGTATGGACTTTGATTGACTTGCTCGATGATCAGCAAGCCATGTTAAATAAATGGATCTTCAAGAGGAAGACGGACACTGATAGTAGTGTTACTATCTACTAAGCTCGACTTGTTGCAAAAGGTTTTCGACAAGTTCAAGGTATTGAATACGATGAGATTTTCTCACTCGTATCGAAGCTTAAGTCTGTCTGAATTATGTTAGCAATTGCCACATTTTATGAAATCTGGCAAATGGATGTCAAAACTGCATTCTTTAATGGATTTATTAAAGAAGAGTTGTATATGATGCAACCAGAAGGTTTTGTAAATCCTAAAGGTGCTAACAAAATGTGCAAGCTCCAGCGATCCATCAATGGACTGGTGCAAGCATCTCGGAGTTGGAATATATGTTTTGATGAGTTGACCAAAGCATATGGTTTTATATAGACTTTTGGAAAGGCCTGTATTTACAAAAAAGTGAGTGGGAGCTCTATAGCATTTCTGATATTATATGTGGACGACATATTGTTGATTGGAAATGATATAGAATTTCTGGATAGCATAAAAGGATACTTGAATAAAAGGTTTTTCAAAGAAAGACCTCAGTGAAGCTGCTAACATATTAAGCATCAAGATCTATTGAGATAGATCAAGACGCTTGATAAGATTTTCAATGAGTACATACCTTGACAAGATTTTGAAATAGTTCAAAATGGAACAGTCAAAGAAAGAGTTCTTGCCTGTGCTGCAAGGTGTGAAATTGAGTAAGACTCAAAGCCCGACCACGGCAGAAAATAGAAAGAGAATGAAAGTCATTCCCTATGCATCAGTCATAGGTTCTATAAAAGTATGCCATGCTATGGACCAGACCTATTGTATACTCTGCCCTGGTTTGGCAAGGGAGTACAATAGTGATCTAGGAGTAGATCACTGGACATTGGTCAAAATTATCCTTAGTAGAATAAGGATATGTTTCTCGATTATGGAGGTGATAAAAGAGTTCGCCGTAAAGAGTTACATCGATG
>NW_021291108.1:0-786 GCF_002162155.2 Triticum dicoccoides
TCTTCATTACTCCTACATAACTACACCACCTCCATTAATGCATCTCCTTTCTCTTTTTCCTTCCCCCTCCACTGGTTGAAGTTGTCTCCTCCCAAATTAGGTAGCTAGGTAGATGTAGGATTTAGTTAAGTGACCTATTTGCCCCCTAACTAGATCTATATTTGTCAAGAAGAGCTTTGTGCACTTTTGATCTCCCTACAACATCATCTCCACCGTGTGCTCGATCGAGATAGAGGTGATGAAAATTTCATGCTTTTGCAAAATGGAAATATGTTTATGTGTGTGTGATATGTTTGTGGAAATTGTGTGTGTGGCATGAGTTAACGCCGCCAAATTGTGCTTTTGAGTTGCCTATGTTTTGCCGAAATGTCGATTTATTTCCGTTTCGGCGAATTCCGGGCAAACTCTAGATCCATATATGTCCTATTTTTAGGGAAGGTCATGCCAAATTTTTTTATGACTTTGATGCATGCATGCATTTTTATAATCAATTTGTTTATTATTACCGTGCAGAGTTGACGATGGTCAGTGGAACGATGGTGGACAGGTGGTTGCGGTCGGTGGTGCAGGGCATGAAAGAAAATAATCGGACAGAGGTTTTATGTCTGTGTCGAAAATGCAAAGGAATAGTTTGGCTCGACCCCCATGACGATGGTCGTGTCGAAGCGCACCTGCTCATGACTGGTTTCATGGATGGCTATACTCGGTGGATAGTTGAAGATGAGGATGATGATGTTGAGGATGCCGACGGGGCAGGCAATGATGACACGGGGCAAGACGAAGAGA
>NW_021291109.1:0-10526 GCF_002162155.2 Triticum dicoccoides
GGGGGAACCCCGTTAAACATTTTCAAAATCCCCAAAAACCTAACACAAAAAAAGTTACGGGGCTTTCAAGATCTAGAGGCAAAAAATTCAAAAAAAAAGGTTTGGGATACTTCGTACGTATGCATGACCGATTTGGGATGATTCCAAGGGAAACAAAACAAACCTTTCTCAAATTCATGGCAGCAACTTACACCTAATGCACGTGAACTTGGAGAAAGTCACTTCTTTCATCCAAGCATAAGCTTCATGAACGGAACACGAAGGCATTGCTTACAAGGTTTTCAACACTAGGTTGATGTTCAGCATGAATCATGGGGGAGACAAAAATGCTGTTGATGGGCTCAACAACAACTCATTAGAATTTTCCATATTACTAGACTTCCACCATCAGGTAAACACGGTGATAGCAATGGTCAGACCAAAAGAAGTAATGGTGTATGCTCGAGGGATCAACCACGAGTAAGACAACATTACGAAAATCGTTGGTTCTGATTTGACTTGACGATAGCCCATACTCAAGTCAAAGTCTTGACAAGGATATAGATCCAACAACTGATCACGAGGACCAATCAATGGAGATATCATCTTTCTTCAACACACACACACACGCACAAAAGATATCCCTTAACATGAACTAAGTCAGACAAGCTTTTATCTTCCAACTCTCCAAGTTGTTGTTTAGCTTAACCAACTAGCTCAGGGTATCCGACACAGATTCTTGGAGAAAGGGTGGCTTACAAGAAACCCCCCCCCCTGTGGAACGCCTTTTCTGTTTTTTTTAAAAGATAAAAATGTCAAAAAAATAAAAGAATATAATTTGCCATGTGATATGTGGTCTAGTTGTTGAGAAAATTTACAAATAGAAATTTCGACTTTATTTGCAAAATCTCTCTGGAAATTTGTAAAATGGGCATAACTTTTGCATACGAACTCGGATTAAAAAGTTTTATATATGAAAAATCATCTACTCGAAAAGTTACATCCGAATTTAACTGGGGGAACCACGTTAAACATTTTCAAAATCCCCAAAAACCTAACACAAAAAAAGTTACATGGCTTTCAAGATCTAGAGGAAAAAAATTCAAAAAAAGGTTTGGGATACTTCGTACGTATGCATGACCGATTTGGGATGATTCCAAGGGAAACAAAACAAACCTTTCTCAAATTCATTGCGGCAACTTACTCCTAGTGCACTTGAACTTGGAGAAAGTCACTTCTTTCATCCAAGCATAAGCTTCATGAATGGAACACGAAGGCATTGCTTACAAGGTTTTCAACACTAGGTTGATGTTCAGCATGAATCATGGGGGAGACAAAAATGCTGCTGATGGGATCAACAACAACTCATCAGAATTTTCCATATTACTGGACCTCCACCATCAGGTGAACACGGTGATAGCAATGGTCAGACCAAAAGATGTAATGGTGTATGCTCGAGGGATCAACCACGAGTAAGACAACATTACGAAAATCGTTGGTTCTGATTTGACTTGCCGATAGCCCATACTCAAGTCAAAGTCTTGACAAGGCAATAGATCCAACAACTGATCACGAGGACCAATCAATGGAGATATCATCTTTCTTCAACACACACACGCACAAAAGATATCCCTTAACATGAACTAAGTCAGACAAGCTTTTATCTTCCAACTCTCCAAGTTGTTGTTTAGCTTAACCAACTAGCTCAGGGTATCCGACACAGATTCTTGGAGAAAGGGTGGCTTACAAGAAACCCCCCCCTGTGGACCGCCTTTTTTGTTTTTTTAAAAGATAAAAATGTCAAAAAAATAAAAGAATATAATTTGCCATGTGATATGTGGTCTAGTTGTTGAGAAAATTTACAAATATAAATTTCGACTTTATTTGCAAAATCTCTCTGGAAATTTGTAAAATGGGCATAACTTTTGCATACGAACTCGGATTAAAAAGTTTTATATATGAAAAATCATCTACTCGAAAAGTTACATTCGAATTTAACTGGGGGAACCCCGTTAAAAATTTTCAAAATCCCCAAAAACCTAACACAAAAAAAGTTACGAGGCTTTCAAGATCTAGAGGCAAAAAATTCAAAAAAAAAAGGTTTGGGATACTTCGTACGTATGCATGACCGATTTGGGATGATTCCAAGGGAAACAAAACAAACCTTTCTCAAATTCATGGCAGCAACTTACACCTAATGCAGGTGAACTTGGAGAAAGTCACTTCTTTCATCCAAGCATAAGCTTCATGAACGGAACACGAAGGCATTGCTTACAAGGTTTTCAACACTAGGTAGATGTTCAGCATGAATCATGGGGGAGACAAAAATGCTGCTGATGGGCTCAACAACAACTCATCAGAATTTTCCATATTACTAGACTTCCACCATCAGGTAAACACGGTGATAGCAATGGTCAGACCAAAAGATGTAATGGTGTATGCTCGAGGGATCAACCACGAGTAAGACAACATTACGAAAATCGTTGGTTCTGATTTGACTTGACGATAGCCCATACTCAAGTCAAAGTCTTGACAAGGATATAGATCCACCAACTGATCACGAGGACCAATCAATGGAGATATCATCTTTCTTCAACACACACACACGCACAAAAGATATCCCTTAACATGAACTAAGTCAGACAAGCTTTTATCTTCCAACTCTCCAAGTTGTTGTTTAGCTTAACCAACTAGCTCAGGGTATCCGACACAGATTCTTGGAGAAAGGGTGGCTTACAAGAACACCCCCCCCCCCTGTGGACCGCCTTTCCTGTTTTTTTTAAAAGATAAAAATGTCAAAAAAATAAAAGAATATAATTTGCCATGTGATATGTGGTCTAGTTGTTGATAAAATTTTCAAATAGAAATTTCGACTTTATTTGCAAAATCCCTCTGGAAATTTGTAAAATGGGCATAACTTTTGCATACGAACTCGGATTAAAAAGTTTTATATATGAATAATCATCTACTCGAAAAGTTACATCCGAATTTAACTAGGGGAACCACGTTAAACATTTTCAAAATCCCCAAAAACCTAACACAAAAAAAGTTACATGGCTTTCAAGATCTAGAGGCAAAAAATTCAAAAAAAAGGTTTGGGATACTTCGTACGTATGCATGACCGATTTGGGATGATTCCAAGGGAAACAAAACAAACCTTTCTCAAATTCATTGCGGCAACTTACACCTAGTGCACTTGAACTTGGAGAAAGTCACTTCTTTCATCCAAGCATAAGCTTCATGAATGGAACACGAAGGCATTGCTTACAAGGTTTTCAACACTAGGTTGATGTTCAGCATGAATCATGGGGGAGACAAAAATGCTGCTGATGGGATCAACAACAACTCATCAGAATTTTCCATATTACTGGACCTCCACCATCAGGTGAACACGGTGATAGCAATGGTCAGACCAAAAGATGTAATGGTGTATGCTCGAGGGATCAACCACGAGTAAGACAACATTACGAAAATCGTTGGTTCTGATTTGACTTGCCGATAGCCCATACTCAAGTCAAAGTCTTGACAAGGCAATAGATCCAACAACTGATCACGAGGACCAATCAATGGAGATATCATCTTTCTTCAACACACACACGCACAAAAGATATCCCTTAACATGAACTAAGTCAGACAAGCTTTTATCTTCCAACTCTCCAAGTTGTTGTTTAGCTTAACCAACTAGCTCAGGGTATCCGACACAAATTCTTGGAGAAAGGGTGGCTTACAAGAAACCCCCCCCTGTGGACCGCCTTTTCTGTTTTTTTTAAAAGATAAAAATGTCAAAAAAATAAAAGAATATAATTTGCCATGTGATATGTGGTCTAGTTGTTGAGAAAATTTACAAATATAAATTTCGACTTTATTTGCAAAATCTCTCTGGAAATTTGTAAAATGGGCATAACTTTTGCATACGAACTCGGATTAAAAAGTTTTATATATGAAAAATCATCTACTCGAAAAGTTACATCCGAATTTAACTGGGGGAACCCCGTTAAACATTTTCAAAATCCCCAAAAACCTAACACAAAAAAAGTTACGGGGCTTTCAAGATCTAGAGGCAAAAAATTCAAAAAAAAAGGTTTGGGATACTTCGTACGTATGCATGACCGATTTGGGATGATTCCAAGGGAAACAAAACAAACCTTTCTCAAATTCATGGCAGCAACTTACACCTAATGCACGTGAACTTGGAGAAAGTCACTTCTTTCATCCAAGCATAAGCTTCATGAACCGAACACGAAGGCATTGCTTACAAGGTTTTCAACACTAGGTTGATGTTCAGCATGAATCATGGGGGAGACAAAAATGCTGCTGATGGGCTCAACAACAACTCATCAGAATTTTCCATATTACTAGACTTCCACCATCAGGTAAACACGGTGATAGCAATGGTCAGACCAAAAGATGTAATGGTGTATGCTCGAGGGATCAACCACGAGTAAGACAACATTACGAAAATCGTTGGTTCTGATTTGACTTGATGATAGCCCATACTCAAGTCAAAGTCTTGACAAGGATGTAGATCCACCAACTGATCACGAGGACCAATCAATGGAGATATCATCTTTCTTCAACACACACACACGCACAAAAGATATCCCTTAACATGAACTAAGTCAGACAAGCTTTTATCTTCCAACTCTCCAAGTTGTTGTTTAGCTTAACCAACTAGCTCAGGGTATCCGACACAGATTCTTGGAGAAAGGGTGGCTTACAAGAAACCCCCCCCCCCCCTGTGGACCGCCTTTTCTGGTTTTTTTAAAAGATAAAAATGTCAAAAAAATAAAAGAATATAATTTGCCATGTGATATGTGGTCTAGTTGTTGAGAAAATTTACAAATATAAATTTCGACTTTATTTGCAAAATCTCTCTGGAAATTTGTAAAATGGGCATAACTTTTGCATACGAACTCGGATTAAAAAGTTTTATATATGAAAAATCATCTACTCGAAAAGTTACATCCGAATTTAACTGGGGGAACCCCGTTAAACATTTTCAAAATCCCCAAAAACCTAACACAAAAAAAGTTACGGGGCTTTCAAGATCTAGAGGCAAAAAATTCAAAAAAAAAGGTTTGGGATACTTCGTACGTATGCATGACCGATTTGGGATGATTCCAAGGGAAACAAAACAAACCTTTCTCAAATTCATGGCAGCAACTTACACCTAATGCACGTGAACTTGGAGAAAGTCACTTCTTTCATCCAAGCATAAGCTTCATGAACGGAACACGATGGCATTGCTTACAAGGTTTTCAACACTAGGTTGATGTTCAGCATGAATCATGGGGAAGACAAAAATGCTGCTGATGGGCTCAACAACAACTCATCAGAATTTTCCATATTACTAGACTTCCACCATCAGGTAAACACGGTGATAGCAATGGTCAGACCAAAAGATGTAATGGTGTATGCTCGAGGGATCAACCACGAGTAAGACAACATTACGAAAATCGTTGGTTCTGATTTGACTTGACGATAGCCCATACTCAAGTCAAAGTCTTGACAAGGATATAGATCCACCAACTGATCACGAGGACCAATCAATGGAGATATCATCTTTCTTCAACACACACACACGCACAAAAGATATCCCTTAACATGAACTAAGTCAGACAAGCTTTTATCTTCCAACTCTCCAAGTTGTTGTTTAGCTTAACCAAATAGCTCAGGGTATCCGACACAGATTCTTGGAGAAAGGGTGGCTTACAAGAACCCCCCCCCCCCTGTGGACCGCCTTTCCTGTTTTTTTAAAAGATAAAAATGTCAAAAAAATAAAAGAATATAATTTGCCATGTGATATGTGGTCTAGTTGTTGATAAAATTTTCAAATAGAAATTTCGACTTTATTTGCAAAATCCCTCTGGAAATTTGTAAAATGGGCATAACTTTTGCATATGAACTCGGATTAAAAAGTTTTATATATGAAAAATCATCTACTCGAAAAGTTACATCCGAATTTAACTGGGGGAATCCCGTTAAACATTTTCAAAATCCCCAAAAACCTAACACAAAAAAAGTTACGGGGCTTTCAAGATCTAGAGGCAAAAAATTCAAAAAAAAAGGTTTGGGATACTTCGTACGTATGCATGACCAATTTGGGATGATTCCAAGGGAAACAAAACAAACCTTTCTCAAATTCATGGCAGCAACTTACACCTAATGCACGTGAACTTGGAGAAAGTCACTTCTTTCATCCAAGCATAAGCTTCATGAACGGAACACGAAGGCATTGCTTACAAGGTTTTCAACACTAGGTTGATGTTCAGCATGAATCATGGGGGAGACAAAAATGCTGCTGATGGGCTCAACAACAACTCATCAGAATTTTCCATATTACTAGACTTCCACCATCAGGTAAACACGGTGATAGCAATGGTCAGACCAAAAGATGTAATGGTGTATGCTCGAGGAATCAACCACGAGTAAGACAACATTACGAAAATCGTTGGTTCTGATTTGACTTGACGATAGCCCATACTCAAGTCAAAGTCTTGACAAGGATATAGATCCACCAACTGATCACGAGGACCAATCAATGGAGATATCATCTTTCTTCAACACACACACACGCACAAAAGATATCCCTTAACATGAACTAAGTCAGACAAGCTTTTATCTTCCAACTCTCCAAGTTGTTGTTTAGCTTAACCAACTAGCTCAGGGTATCCGACACAGATTCTTGGAGAAAGGGTGGCTTACAAGAAACCCCCCCCCCCCTGTGGACCGCCTTTCCTGTTTTTTTTAAAAGATAAAAATGTCAAAAAAATAAAAGAATATAATTTGCCATGTGATATGTGGTCTAGTTGTTGATAAAATTTTCAAATAGAAATTTCGACTTTATTTGCAAAATCCCTCTGGAAATTTGTAAAATGGGCATAACTTTTGCATACGAACTCGGATTAAAAAGTTTTATATATGAAAAATCATCTACTCGAAAAGTTACATCCGAATTTAACTGGGGGAATCCCGTTAAACATTTTCAAAATCCCCAAAAACCTAACACAAAAAAAGTTACGGGGCTTTCAAGATCTAGAGGAAAAAAATTCAAAAAAAAAAGGTTTGGGATACTTCGTACGTATGCATGACCGATTTGGGATGATTCCAAGGGAATAAAACAAACCTTTCTCAAATTCATGGCAGCAACTTACACCTAATGCACGTGAATTTGGAGAAAATCACTTCTTTCATCCAAGCATAAACTTCATGAACGGAACACGAAGGCATTGCTTACAAGGTTTTCAACACTAGGTTGATGTTCAGCATGAATCATGGGGGAGACAAAAATGCTGCTGATGGGCTCAACAACAACTCATCAGAATTTTCCATATTACTAGACTTCCACCATCAGGTAAACACGGTGATAGCAATGGTCAGACCAAAAGATGTAATGGTGTATGCTCGAGGGATCAACCACGAGTAAGACAACATTACTAAAATCGTTGGTTCTAATTTGACTTGACGATAGCCCATACTCAAGTCAAAGTCTTGACAAGGATATAGATCCAACAACTGATCACGAGGACCAATCAATGGAGATATCATCTTTCTTCAACACACACACACGCACAAAAGATATCCCTTAACATGAACTAAGTCAGACAAGCTTTTATCTTCCAACTCTCCAAGTTGTTGTTTAGCTTAACCAACTAGCTCAGGCTATCCGACACAGATTCTTGGAGAAAGGGTGGCTTACAAGAAACCGCCCCCCCTGTGGACCGCCTTTTCTGGTTTTTTTTTAAAAGATAAAAATGTCAAAAAAAATAAAAGAATATAATTTGCCATGTGATATGTCGTCTAGTTTTTGAGAAAATTTACAAATATAAATTTCGACTTTATTTGCAAAATCTCTCTGGAAATTTGTGAAATGGGCATAACTTTTGCACACGAACTCGGATTAAAAAGTTTTATATATGAAAAATCATCTACTCGAAAAGTCACATCCGAATTTAACTGGGGGAACCCCGTTAAACATTTTCAAAATCCCCAAAAACCTAACACAAAAAAAGTTACGGGGCTTTCAAGATCTAGAGGCAAAAAATTCAAAAAAAAGGTTTGGGATACTTCGTACGTATGCATGACCGATTTGGGATGATTCCAAGGGAAACAAAACAAACCTTTCTCAAATTCATGGCAGCAACTTACACCTAATGCACTTGAACTTGGAGAAAATCACTTCTTTCATCCAAGCATAAGCTTCATGAACGGAACACGAAGGCATTGCTTACAAGGTTTTCAACACTAGGTTGATGTTCAGCATGAATCATGGGGGAGACAAAAATGCTGCTGATGGGCTCAACAACAACTCATCAGAATTTTCCATATTACTAGACTTCCACCATCAGGTAAACACGGTGATAGCAATGGTCAGACCAAAAGATGTAATGGTGTATGCTCGAGGGATCAACCACGAGTAAGACAACATTACTAAAATCGTTGGTTCTAATTTGACTTGACGATAGCCCATACTCAAGTCAAAGTCTTGACAAGAATATAGATCCAACAACTGATCACGAGGACCAATCAATGGAGATATCATCTTTCTTCAACACACACACACGCACAAAAGATATCCCTTAACATGAACTAAGTCAGACAAGCTTTTATCTTCCAACTCTCCAAGTTGTTGTTTAGCTTAACCAACTAGCTCAGGGTATCCGACACAGATTCTTGGAGAAAGGGTGGCTTACAAGAAACCCCCCCCCCCCTTGTGGACCGCCTTTTCTGTTTTTTTAAAAGATAAAAATGTCAAAAAAATAAAAGAATATAATTTGCCATGTGATATGTGGTCTAGTTGTTGAGAAAATTTACAAATATAAATTTCGACTTTATTTGCAAAATTTCTCTGGAAATTTGTGAAATGGGCATAACTTTTGCACACGAACTCGGATTAAAAAGTTTTATATATGAAAAATCATCTACTCAAAAAGTTACATCCGAATTTAACTGGGGGAACCCCGTTAAACATTTTCA
Source organism: Triticum dicoccoides (assembly GCF_002162155.2). Taxonomy (NCBI): domain Eukaryota; kingdom Viridiplantae; phylum Streptophyta; class Magnoliopsida; order Poales; family Poaceae; genus Triticum; species Triticum dicoccoides. The sequence continues at coordinate 8,956 of NW_021291109.1, forward strand.
AAATCCCAAAAACCTAACACAAAAAAAGTTACGGGGCTTTCAAGATCTAGAGGCAAAAAATTCAAAAAAAAAGGTTTGGGATACTTCGTACGTATGCATGACCGATTTGGGATGATTCCAAGGGAAACAAAACAAACCTTTCTCAAATTCATGGCAGCAACTTACACCTAATGCACGTGAACTTGGAGAAAGTCAGTTCTTTCATCCAAGCATAAGCTTCATGAACGGAACACGAAGGCATTGCTTACAAGGTTTTCAACACTAGGTTGATGTTCAGCATGAATCATGGGGGAGACAAAAATGCTGTTGATGGGCTCAACAACAACTCATCAGAATTTTCCATATTACTAGACTTCCACCATCAGGTAAACACGGTGATAGCAATGGTCAGACCAAAAGAAGTAATGGTGTATGCTCGAGGGATCAACCACGAGTAAGACAACATTACGAAAATCGTTGGTTCTGATTTGACTTGACGATAGCCCATACTCAAGTCAAAGTCTTGACAAGGATATAGATCCAACAACTGATCACGAGGACCAATCAATGGAGATATCATCTTTCTTCAACACACACACACACGCACAAAAGATATCCCTTAACATGAACTAAGTCAGACAAGCTTTTATCTTCCAACTCTCCAAGTTGTTGTTTAGCTTAACCAACTAGCTCAGGGTATCCGACACAGATTCTTGGAGAAAGGGTGGCTTACAAGAAACCCCCCAGCCCCTGTGGACCGCCTTTTCTGTTTTTTTTAAAAGATAAAAATGTCAAAAAATAAAAGAATATAATTTGCCATGTGATATGTGGTCTAGTTGTTGAGAATATTTACAAATATAAATTTCGACTTTATTTGCAAAATCTCTCTGGAAATTTGTGAAATGGGCATACCTTTTGCACACGAACTCGGATTAAAAAGTTTTATATATGAAAAATCATCTACTCGAAAAGTTACATCCGAATTTAACTCGGGGAACCCCGTTAAACATTTTCAAAATCCCCAAAAACCTAACACAAAAAAAGTTACGGGGCTTTCAAGATCTAGAGGCAAAAAATTCAAAAAAAAAGGTTTGGGATACTTCGTACGTATGCATGACCGATTTGGGATGATTCCAAGGGAAACAAAACAAACCTTTCTCAAATTCATGGCAGCAACTTACACCTAATGCACGTGAACTTGGAGAAAATCACTTCTTTCATCCAAGCATAAGCTTCATGAACGGAACACGAAGGCATTGCTTACAAGGTTTTCAACACTAGGTTGATGTTCAGCATGAATCATGGGGGAGACAAAAATGCTGCTGATGGGCTCAACAACAACTCATCAGAATTTTCCATATTACTAGACTTCCACCATCAGGTAAACACGGTGATAGCAATGGTCAGACCAAAAGATGTAATGGTGTATGCTCGAGGGATCAACCACGAGTAAGACAACATTACTAAAATCGTTGGTTCTAATTTGACTTGACGATAGCCCATACTCAAGTCAAAGTCTTGACAAGGATATAGATCCAACAACTGATCACGAGGACCAATCAATGGAGATATCATCTTTCTTCAACACACAC
>NW_021291109.1:14625-15768 GCF_002162155.2 Triticum dicoccoides
GTGTCACGGACGTGCTTGTCCATTATCCCTCTAAGGGCAACAGGTAGTATCTGCGTCATCATCACATGACAGTCATGAGACTTCATCCTGCTGAACCTTTTCTTGTCCGTGTCTAGATATCTGCTTATCTTGCCATAGTAACCGGAACTAACTTTGACTCCGGTAAGGCACTTAAAGAATTGATTGATCTCAGCCTGACTTAAGGTGAAGCAAGAAGGGGGGCAATAATCCTCTTTCTTTATTTTCTTGACCTTCTTCTCCCGTGCCTCTGTCTCCGTCTCTGTCTCGTCTGACATTTTACGGGCCGGCATGTGCAGATCTTCCCTGATTTTCAAATCTTGCAAGTCTTTTCTTGCCTTCGGCCCATCCTTGGTCTTATCCGGCATGTTCATCAGTGTTGCGAGCAAGCTCTCACGGGCATTCTTACAGATATGCATTTGATCAAGGCAATGAGGTGTATCGAGTTTGTGCCAGTACTCCAAGTCCCAGAACACAGACCTCGTCTTCCATACCTTCAGCAGCGGCTCCGGCGCCTTTCTTATTGTCTTTCCCGGCGTGGGGCACTCCTTCCAGTTTTTCAACAGCTCATCGATTTCGGCACCGCTCCGCTTACGTGGAGGTCCTCGATGCTCAGCGTAACCATTGAATAGATCTCCACGGTTTCTCCACGGGTCGTCCTGTTCAAGCCATCTTCGATGCCCCATGTACACGATTTTCCCAGACCCGCCATCTTTCCTTGACGTTAGCTGCTGAGACGTCGTATCATCCATGCACCGCGTGCATCCACAATATCCATGGCACACCTGGCCTGCCACATATCCGTAACCGAGATAGTCCTGCACTGTCGTGATCAGCGCGGCTCTCATGTTGAAATACTCACCTTTGCTGGCGTCCCATGTCTTGGCCGGTGTTTTCCATAACGTGTCTAACTCCTCTTGAAGTAGCCCCAGATACAAATTAATATTATTTCCTGGTTGTTTTGGCCCTTGAATAAGCATGCTCATGTGAATGTACTTCGATTTCATGCACAACCAGGGGGGAGGTTGTACATCCATACAAACACGGGCCATGTGCTATGGTTGGTGTTCTGGTTGCCAAACGGATTCATGCCATCGGTACACGCGCCGAGCACGATGTTCCTTG
>NW_021291110.1:0-4311 GCF_002162155.2 Triticum dicoccoides
GGACGTAGTTGACGAAGCTCCGGCGTAGATTCATGCCATCTCCTTGGGGTGATAAAGTTATGGTTTCTCGTCATGTGATAAGATTTGGTGTCAAGTACTTCAGATCTATGTAAGAGTTCAATGACGACAACTGCGGCTCTGGGGTACTGGTCCTTAGGGGCATGCACGAAGACTTCCCAGCTGTCATCAACAAGGTCAAGCCGGCTCAGGCAGAGGAGTGACGCCAACTGCACGCCAACAATTTGTACTAGCGGATGTAGTGGTCGTTCGTTGTTCTTGGAATCTCGATGTGATTTTTTATTATGTTTGAGATGCTTTATACTTTCGCTGAACTTTTATAATAGATTTGATCTTTTCGCAAAAAACAAAATAAAATATTTCACGTGTACTCTAAAAATATACAAAAGTAGGTATGTGTTGAACAAAGAAATAATTGATGAAAAATGATAAGGAAATAAATGAAACCAACAAAAACTGAAAAAGAAGCAAAAAAAGTTGAAGAAAAAGAATAAAAACAATGAAAACCGAGTAATAATTTCGTGGGTTGAGTAGGAGATGCCAAATTTTGGTAGTTCGGTGACATATATGATGAACTCCCCTGTGCTATGTGTGTGATCCAAATGAATTGCACGTGTTAATTAGAGCAACTCCAACGGGGTGACTCATTTCGTCCGCCGCCGTCCGTTTGGATCGGCGCGAACACAAAAGGCGGCCCAACGTGCCGACCCAAACATACGCAAGTCCGCTTGCGACCGCATGCCGACCAATTCCCGGTCCAATTTTGAGCCGGATTTGCGTCGGTGCGGACAAGAGACGGATGCGCGCGCGCCTACTCCTCTCCTCGGGCCCGCCAGTCCGTGGCAGCCACCACCATTTTCCCCCAGTTCCACCAAAAACCCTCCCGCCCGTGTGCTCCCACCCCACACCCTCCATGGACGACTCCATCGACCTCGACGCCACCGCCGGCCTCGTCTCCCTCGCCTCGTCCGGCGCCGCTGCCCCCTCCTTGAAAGGCAAGCCTCGTGCCTCGTGCAAGAACGCTGCCGTGACCAAGCCAAAGAAGCCGCTGACGCCCGACCAGCGGGCAAGGGAGTCGGCTAAGAGGAAGGGCCGGAGGCACGCTGCGGATGCAAGGGGTGAGGCCGCCACGTAGCAGGAGGTCACCAACGCCCGTGTCGCGCAGGCAACGAGGGAGGCGCTCTACATGCTAGGGTTAAACCCTGGCCAGCATGGCCTCGTCCAAGCTGCCATCGCCGTGGCCAGCACCGGCTCATCGGTGTTTTCTCGGATGGTGCTGCCCGACTCACCCCGTGCATGGGCTTGCAACCCTGTGCCAGGCTTTCACGTCTACCCACAGACCTCCCGCCTCTTCGGTGAGTGCTCCCCCGACGTGAGCATGGTCGCGCCTTCCACGCCCGCACCCGCACCCATCGACCTCAACGCCACCCCGGTGGCAGGTGGCTTGTCATCCGGTGGCGCCAGGAAACGCGCGCGGTAGATGCCGCCCGGCGTGCTCCAGGACGCCCGCAACCTGTTCGAGGGAATGCCGTCCGCCGGCGACGAGGACTACATGCAGAACCTCATCTTCCAGGGCGGTACGCTGGCCGCTGGCTACGATCCCGACGAGACACAAAGCCAGGACGGCCGCGGGGCGTTCACGCCGGCCGGCGCCTATGATCCCGATCAGGCGGCCTTCATGCGTGATCAGGTCGGCATCGGCTTGGACGGCTTCCCACTCGACCACGAGTTCCCGAGCGACTACGGGCTAGAGGAAGAGGACGAGTGCGACATCGAAGGGGAGCCCTTGTTCGAGGACGAGCTCGCCAACCAAGCCTCCTGTCCTAAGCCGAAGTGCGTGAGCAAGCGCATGAAGGCATACACGGCAGCCGAGGACAAGCTTCTTTGCAAGTGTTGGCGAAACATTTGACAAGACCCCAAGACAGGCGCCGAGCAAAAGCATTCAACCTTTTGGATTCGTGTTCACCAAGAGTTTCACGAGCGCAAGAAGTTTCTGCCATACCAATTTGTGAGCACGCGCGGGTGGGTGTCCATTTCCAAACGATGGAGGGTGAACCAACAAGAGTGCAACAAGTTTTGTGCCACTCTTGAGAGCATCAAGGCCCGCCCCATGAGCGGCATCCGCATGCAAGACATGGTACGTTAGCAAGCCACCCTCTTTTTGTGTCATCAAGTTCGTGCTTGCTTGTTCATTTGCATATCATTTGCCCATATGCTTGCATGGAAACATTTTGTAGGCATTTCATGCTTTGGAGGTATTCAAGGTTCAACACAATGGCAAGTGCTCCAACCTCTCCCATTGCTTTCGGGTCATCAAGGACGAGGAGAAGTTCAAGGTGCAATATGCCTCACTCAAGTCGCGTGGGGGGAAGCAAGCCGTGGAGGATGTTGGGGAGGGCGAGCCGGCACGACCGAGGGAGAAGACCAACTCCAAGAAGGAGGACAAGCGGGATGCGGCATCCAACGCCTTGATCGCTAGCGTGGAGGGCATGATGAACAAGAAGGACTCAAGGGAGGAGGAGCGCGGGAAGTTCAAGGCGGAGCAAATGGACGCTTTCATGGAGATCCAAAGGAGGAGGCTTGAGATGGACGCGGAGAAGCAAGCCAAGATGTTCGAGTTGGAGGCGGAGAAGCAAGCCAAGATGCTAGAGATCGAGGCCGCCAACACGAAGAGGCGAAAGAAGTGGCTCTCGTGAGCATGATGACCGGGGTGGAGATCATGAAGGTGGATCTCAACACCGTGTCGCCAAGGAAGAGGCCGTGGTTCAAGAAGATGCAAGCCAAGATGCTCAAGTTCGACGACGAGTGATTTATGGCGGCGAGCGCCATCTTTTTTGTATGACGGTAGGTGTGCTGGTATGACCACGGCAGCCGCGATGGCGTGGTTGAACTCAAGTCCCAACCCACTTTTTGTGTGCTGGCATGTGTGCCGGCCGGCTGGCGAGTGGGCCAGCATGACGGTGGTGATATTTTCTGAAGTTGGCATTGTATGCCGGCGCTGGCATTGTGCCGGCATAAGACATGGCCGCTGGCATGATCGGCCGCGGACCTTTTTTTCAAAAAGTTGAGTGCGGACATGAAATGGGTCGGGCGTTGGGCGCGCTGCCGACCCAAATGAAAAACTGGGCGGACGCCGGGCGGGCGGCCGAACCAAACGAACAAAAAACGGACAAACGCGCCGTCCGTTTGGGTCAGCCCGTTGGAGTGATAACGCAATATAAAACATTGTTAGCACAATACAAAAAAAATGTCGATAGCATAAAAAAATCGTCAGTGATATTTGAAAAATGTTCACAAGTTTCCGAAAAATGTATATGACACTGCAAAAATGACGCTATAAAAATGTTAATAAATATTTATAAAATGTTAAATATATATCAAATAAATGTTTTAGATGTATATGAAAAATCCACGGTGTTTATGAAAAAAGTGGACATGAAACATGTATTTGAATGAAATGTTAATCATTGTTTTAAGAATGCTAGTCATGTATTAAGAATATTAAACATGTATAAAAATGTTCTTGATGTATTAAAAATGTAGAAATGAAAAAAAAACTAATTATGTATATGAAAATTGTATAGCATGTATGAACGTGTATTAAAATGTTATTTATGTACATGAAAACTGTACATTGCGTGTGTAAAAAAAATCCTTATTCCCATTAAAAACATGTTCATGATTTATTTGAGAAGACTTCACTACAAATCTAGCGTCAGATATTTTACCATGGCAAATCGAGCATTTTCCATGGAAATTATGCTCTCAGAGGATGGCAAGTTTTTAGTTGGCGAGCATACACTATTAGGGAAAACCTTATACACAGAATCTTACCAGTAGCGCTTGTTAAAATGAGGCGCTGCTGCTACTTAGCAGTAGCGCGTCTGGCTAAACCGCGCTACTGTTACCCCCTTAGCAGTAGCGCGGCAGGAACAGAATGCGCTACTACTACAACTGTCACACCGGTCCCGACGTGCTAGGTATAGTAGTAGCGCCCTTCTAGAAGCGGCGCTACTACTACGGATTTTAGCAGCAACGCGTTTTTCCTCCCCACGCTACTGTTAAAGCTATTTTCACCTAACCCCCCTGCGCGGCCTGATTCCCTCTCCTCTGCTTCCTCCCCCAATTCCCCACTCTCTCTTCTCCCCTTCGTCGCCTCCGCCTCGCTGCCGTCTCCCCCGATCCCTCCTCGTGGCCATCTCCCCCGACCCTGCCTCGCCGCCGTCTCCCCCGACCTCGCCTCGACGCCGTCTCCCTCGACCCACCTCGCCGCCGTCTCCCCCGACCCCTCCT
>NW_021291110.1:4643-5350 GCF_002162155.2 Triticum dicoccoides
GCCGCTCCTACCTCCGTCGCCGAGCACCTCCCCGCCACCGTCTCTCCCTCTGTAAGCCCCCCACCCCCTCTCTCTTTGCTTAGTTGGTAGATGATTTTAGTAGTAGTAGATGTTAATTTAGGGTTCATAGATAATGATTTTTAGTAGTAGTGGATATTAATTAGTAGTAGTGATGGTAAACTAGTTGTATAATTAGCAGTAGTAGATGTTAATTAGTAGTAGATGTAGTAGTAGATGTTAATTAGTAGTAGATGTACTAGTTTCTTTCTATTTATAGTAAGTTTATATTTAGTAAGACGAGTTGAATTAATAGAACTAGTTTAGTTTTAGTTGAACTAGTTTAGTTTTAGTTGAACTAGTTTAGTTTTAGTTGAACTAGTTTAATAAGTAAATTAATAACTAGTTGAACTACTTTATTTTTAGAAAGAACTAGTTTTTTTCTATTTATAGTAAGTTTATATTTAGTAAGAACTAGTTGAATTAATAAAACTAGTTTAGTTTTAGTTGAACTAGTTTAGTTTTAGTTGAACTAGTTTAGTAAGTAAATTAATAACTAGTTGAACTATTTTAATTTTAGAAAGAACTAGTTGAATTAATAAAACTAGTTGAACATGTCACATTTGTTGTTATTTTTACTTTAAGCAATTATTTCATGTTTTGGTTACACCTCCAAGTGCCCTATGTTTTGCCGGGGTGTTGATTAATTT
>NW_021291110.1:7493-10458 GCF_002162155.2 Triticum dicoccoides
TTTTACTATTACGACATCTGTGCATCTTTTGCATACTTCTAAAACTAGTACATCATTGCTAACTACGAAGTTATTACTATGTTTTTCAACAGAAACTCCCGATGGATTGTGTGTCTCATCTGATGTATCTGAATGGTCGCCTTACAGTTCTGAACATACTGCCAGGTAAATCTAGGGAGCTCACCTGTGCATATCGGATTTCTAAAACCGGTGAACACATGTTCATCAAAGAATGGAAGAAATGTATGAACATTCGCAAGGAGGTTCTTGGAAGTAACATTCAGCGAAAGACAAGAATTGGAGACAAGCTAATCTCCATTCTCCATAATGGAGAGTCAGGGGCTATCTTATTTTTTGCTATTTTACCTTAGAAAATGTAGTAGGTCTTAATCAAATGTAGTAGGTCCTATGAGGTACAATATGTTTATTATGTGGTAATGTGTTAGAGTTGATAATGAGGAGTACTTGTGATTACGACTAGTGACCAATTTGCTAAGTTGATCTTGAGAAGGTGTTATATGACAATGATGTATTATGATGATAAGTTGTTAATGATATGATGATGATGATGATATTATTATATCATTGGGTGAAAGAACCGCGGATTAGTTTCAAGTGGATGGACATCCACTTGAAACTAGTCCACGGTTCACCCCGTGATGTAATAAATCATTATAATGTAAAAACAATCTGTAAATTCATGTTGTATGAAAACTTGTGTAAAGGTGTATGAATACAACATGAAATAAAAAAGAAATAAAATACTAAATAATAGTAGTAGCGCGGGCAAGGAGAAGCGCTACTACTAATTACCAGTAGCGCTCTTTTGTAGAAGCGCTACTACTAAGTCAATTTAGCAGTAGTGTGGGTCTAGGCACGCTATTGCTAAGCTTTAGCTGTAGTGCCTTATCAGTAGCGCTCCTGCCCGCGCTGCTGCTAGGCTTTTCCCTAGTAGTGATAGCAAATCCACTTTAGTTTATTTTTTTGTCAGAAAATTCCCGCATTTGGAACTAAATTTGCCGTCACCACGCCAATATAAAATGCCATGGAAAACATCAGATTTGTCATGCCTAAAAATCCGACTTCAAATTTTTAGTGTTTCCACTTGAAAAAATATTTACCATATAGTAAAAAAAGTATTCAACTATGTATTTAAGAAAAAAATATTCAATGTGTATAGTGTATGAAAAAAGTTGCTTCTTTGCTAAAAACTCTCCTCTCGTTTTCCTCCGTAAGCCTAGGCGGCTAGGACAAACTCTTCCCTCTAGAATTCATCGGTGAGCACGGGGAGGGTAATCCCGGTGTCTTCTCTGCGGTTAGTAGGCTTTAGTCCCCGCAGGTGCGGCGCTCAGACGGATGGCGACGTTGCTTCTTCAAGTTTGTCTTCCGGACTCTGATCCTCCTCAAGTTCATCCGTTTGGACGTAGTTGACGGAGCTCCGGCTTAGATTCATGCCATCTCCTTGGGGTGATAAAGTTATGGTTTCTCGTCATGTGATGTGATTTGGTGTCAAGTACTTCAGATCTATGTAAGAGTTCAATGGCGACAACTGCGGCTCTGGGGCGCTGGTCCTTAGGGGCACGTGCACTTAGACTTCCCGGCTGTCATCAACAAGGTCAAGCCGGCTCTGGTGATGAGTGACGACAACAACACGCCAACAATTTGTACAGGCGGATGCAGTGGTCGTTCGTTGTTCTCGAAATCTCGATGTGATTTTTTATTATGTTTGAGATACTTTATACTTTCGCTGAACTTTTATAATAGATTTGATCTTTTCACAAAAAACAAAATAAAATATTTCACGTGTACTCTAAAAATATACAAAAGTAGGTATGTGTTGAACAAAGAAATAATTGATGAAAATGATAAGGAAATAAATGAAACCAATAAAAACTGAAAAAGAAGCAAAAAAAAGTTGAAGAAAACCATTGAAACAGAATAAAAAGGTTGATTTCTTGGACTCGGATATTTTCATATTTTATACTCGATATAGCATGGAAAAACTCTTAACCCAATAGTTCAATAAAGTTCCTTTCTTCATCATGGCTAAATAAAGTCTCGGTTACGTTGATAGACTGTAGAATTTTCTACTCCTCTGTTCCTAAATATAAGTCTTTCTAGAGATTTCATTATGGTCTACATACGAATGTATATAGACATAGTTTAGAGTGTAGGTTCACTCTTTTGCTCCGTACGTTGTTTCTTATTGAAAACTCTAAAAAGATTTATATTTAGGAACGGAGGGAGTAGATGGTACAGAAGACTACCTCCCGTGCTACATTTACATTCAAGATTTCTTCTACTGCATAGTGGCATCAAAATAGAGGAAAGAAAGTGGTACACGATGCAAAGTTCCTAATTACGTACTGTTGTGCAACTTTGGCCGGATCAGAATTGACTTCCTGTTCCTGAGGTTCAGGCAAGGCGATTGCTTGATCACCAGGTGACAGGAATGCTAGGGCCTTTATCTTGATCTGCTCGTAGAGACGAATGGCTTCCCTGAGCTCGTCCGCAGCACTGGGACCATGGTTTCGCCATGAATCAATCACTCGCTTTTGGAACTCCATGTTAGATTGATCTCTCCACCAATGGGCCCAACGGCTCATTGGGCCCTTGACCCATACCCTGATCGGGGGCGTCCAACCCAAGCAAGGCTGGTGGGCCCCTGTCGCGCAGTGCTATAAAGAGGAGGTGGGGACCAGGGGCACAGAGTACGAGGTTCGTCGCCGCCACTGTTCCCCACTTCTAACCCTAATCCGATCCAGAGGGAGGCACTGAAGCGACGGGAAGCGCCACCAGCCACTCCACCGTCGCCACTCATGCACTCACCACTCTCTGTCATCACCGGCTATCATCACCATGGCCGGCACCGGGAGTTACTCGATATGAAGGAAGTGAAGGTATCTTGTACTCCTCATCCCATCTACCCTTAAGGATCTAGCCTAGACGATCCTACAGAGTTTAA
>NW_021291111.1:0-2418 GCF_002162155.2 Triticum dicoccoides
TGAACATTGGAGCAAGAACAAGCATGGAGATGATGGCATGCGCAAGGGGAACAAGAACGGAGTTACAAGTGATGATTTCAGGACTTTGAAGCCACCATAATGGGTGCATGAAGCCTTGGACGAAATATACAAGATACCACTTCATAAATTTCGTCCCGAGGCTATTTTAGGTGCTGCGTCACCTTATTATTGGGCCAGGCCCATGTAATTTCGAAATACATAAGTATAGGCTATTTTTAGAGTCCGTATGTGTGGGGAAACAAGAGATAGGGTTGATTTCGGACCCCTCCACCAAGGGCCACGAAATTCCCCCCTCTTCCTCCATATATACAGCCCTTAGGGCATCGTTTAGACTTTGGGTTTTGTTTAGATTAAAAGTTCGCCATAGCTGCAACTTCGCGTACTTCGTTTGTGTTCAACGACCAGACAAAGGCGTCACAGAACCCCACCTTGATCAATAAAGCTTTCATCTAATATTCGCAATATCCAGATTGCAATCTCAGTTTCTTGCTTGTTCTTCGTTTGCTCGCAGGAAACAGACCCTCGTGGTCAGGTTGATCGTGCTCCGGCGTGGTCAATAACCTCTCGGAGTTGGTTTAGCGATTGCTAAGGCGCGACGTCCTCGCACGTTCGTAGTCGGATCGTCAAAGTCGACTTCCACCAAAGCGAAATCCATCATCTCATCGAAAGACGGGACACCTCCGCCTCTATCACTTGGCCTCCACCCCTTGCTCCTATATAAGTAGATCCATCTAGTAGCTTTTCCTTGGGATTTGTTTAGTTAAAAGTTAGCCAACGCAACTTTGTGTACTTCATTTGTGTCCAACGACCAGACCAAGACCGCTTACGGATCCCCACCATTATCAATACCTCATATATATTTGCAATATTCAGATTGCTTTATCATATTCTTGCTCGTTCTTCGATTGCTTGCAGGAATAGACCTTCGTGGTCAGGCTGACCGTGCTTCCGGCATCGTCAGTAACCTCAGGAGATTGGTTTAGCGATTGCTAAGGCGCAACGTCGTGCACGTTTGTTGTCGGATTGTCAAAGTCGTCTCCACCAAATCGATAGTTACCATCTCATCGAAAGATCGGGACACCCTCGCCTCTATCAAGTGGTATCAGTTTTCAGGTTGCTCGGTGAGAATTTCCAGTTTTCCTAGATTAGATTTATTTTCTTACCTATTGTCCAAGAAAAAGCCACACAAAAAAAAGTTAGATCTGTTCATCCTTTGTCCTAGCCAGACTGAGCCTTTGCAATTTTCTTTTCATTGTTTGCATTATTGAATTAACGGTTGCATCGCCGTGTCGAGTTGCTGGTCTTAGTGTCTAGCTCCTTTAGAGTTTCGAGTTCTGTTCACATTAGTCACGCAGCCGCTGCATCATTATCCCATCCGCTGTCCACCATCCCATCCACCAATTTCCACCACGTGCTACGCACTGTTTATTGTCATAATCATAGTTGAGGTCACTCACATCTTCGCCTGATTGAATCTGCATCTTATCTAGTTTGTCTTGGAAAGAGGGAGAAAAAGAAGATAAAGAAAAAAAAGAGAGAAAAAAGGAAAGAAAAAAAAAGAAAAGAGGGAGAAGAAAAAGAAAAAAAAGCGTGAGAAAAAAAAAGAGAAGAAAAAAAATTGGATCTATCTAGAATCAATCTCGTACCTGAATTCGGATTGGAATCTATTTTGCGCACTGTTCAGTAAAACAGGTGTATCTTCCTCATACGAAGACAGTTTTGGCTCCGTGAGTACTCAAATTGAAGATAGCGACGAGCCGCATCTAAATAGTCGCAGAAGCAAGTTCAATATTTGACACCTCAAAATCGGCTTCTAAATAGGTCTTTTTGCCCTCCGAAGTTCGTGAACACAACTTGTTCCAATTTTTCAGGCCAGTTTTAGAATTCTTTGACTCCTCATATCAACTCGGAATTGAGTGATTCTTTTTGCATTGGAAAGCTTGAGTTAGTAGCATTCTTTGAAAGAATTTATCAGAAAATTGTCTCAAAGTTTTCAAGAGGAAAGTTGGTGAGAGAGTTGTTGTATATCCTGCTTGGCAGTTGTTTTTCATCATTATCTTTACTGCCGTTGTGATCTTCACTTATATCTTGCTGTCAAGAGCTACTTAGTATCCTTCATTGATGCTAGTTGTGCTACGCCGTGACCTCATTAGTGTTCTAGGCTCGCGTCTCTAGTCCGGTCTAGCCTAGGACCAGCACAGTACCGTCGTTGAGCGTTTATTCAACATTGCATCTCTGAATTGATTATTGCTAATCTTTTGCTACCATATATAGCCAACCCAGCTCCACATATTTCTACACCGTGTATACGTACGCTCCCCTGGCAATCGCTTTACTCAATATTCGGAGTTACTTGACACCGCTGGTTGCCGATCACCGCCTGCTGCATGGTAAGAA